>NC_031502.1:5389408-5403287 GCF_000237925.1 Schistosoma mansoni | reverse complement strand
ACAACCATAATGTGATAACACAAAATTTTTTCACCATCTGATCATTGAATAGAACAGTAATTGACTGCTACAAGACACTATCTGAATGGAAATGGTTAATAATGACTGAACTGTTGCAGCGCATCGAAATATATTATTGGTGATAAACAAGGTGTCAGTTGCAATCGACTTCGGAAGTTTTACCGAAAGTCACTCGATAGACAGTTTCCAGAGTTTGCATTGATGTTAGTTGAGAAAATTTGAGTAAGCCTTCATCCCATGTAAGGTTCATTGACTTAAACTAAATATCTGTTTTAAGTAATCTATATACGAAAGGATCATATTTTTATATTTCGTGGTTTCCATTACATACACGACTGAAGCTAGCGTCGGAAATGTGTTCTGCCAATTCGAGAAAATCATCAGTAACATTCCATTTTAAAAGCAAGCAGTTTTAATGTCATTGAAATTTAGTAAATAAGTGGTTGTTTAATTACCGACTACATCACAACCCATGTTAAGCAGCATCGTGCACTCAGCAGGTGTTTCGTAACAAGGACCACCATTCATAACGTAAACACCCTGGTGAACCAAATTCCCAAAGCCGTTTTCTTCAGCTACTTGCACAGCTAGTTTTCGTAGGTCTCTGTCATAGGCATTCGAAAGTGCTGGGAATCGAGTACCAAATCTACAGAAGTAAAACTAAACACAATGTAACATACTCCTCCCTGATCGGTCCGACCAAAATATTATTTAATCCTAGTCCAGGAAGGTAAATGTGGTCTTTCAAGATCACGAAGTCACCGAGTTTGAGACTTCTGTTGAGACCACCAGCAGCATTACTAACCATAAGAATTTTGACTCCCAATAACTTCATCACGCGTATGGGGAGAGCGACCTATGGCAAGAGATAATTGATCATCACAAATGTATTACCGTGTCATTGCTATATCCCTCGTACATGTGAAACCGTCCTTGCATCACAACTACTTTTCGGCCACTCAGAGTTCCAAATATCAGGTTTCCAGAGTGTCCAACAACTAGAAATGTTAATTGAATGAATGCAACCACTTACCAGACGTTTGAGGGAAGTTGGGAATCTTTGTGTATGGGATTGTGATTTTGTCTTTCACTCCATCAGCCAACTTTCCCAGACCACTTCCACAAATGATCCCGATTTCTGGTTTGAAACGTACTGATTTAAAGATATGGTCTGCCACTTTCCTAACATTACGCATGCTGGCGTCCACTTGTTTAGGCCTATTTTTATTTTCACTTAATAATCATTCAGCAAACTTACATTTTAATTCGAGAACTTCCAAGCAGTGCTAAAAATCGAGTGAACGCAATAATTAATTTAAATTTCGTTTATAAAATGATGCATCACTGTTGATTTCGAATGAGGGAATTGTGTACTGTCCATGAGAGTTCGTTATGAATCCTATGAATAGTTTATCGTCTCTAGCCTTTTCTTTGATACATAAATAGTTTCTTCACAAACCTCGTTTTGTTTAGCTGTATTTAAATAAATTTACTTCGAATATTTCAAATGAATACATTTTCATGGTGTTTTTGAGCATCAGTTGCCAACAAATGCTTCTAAGCATTTAAAAACCAGAAGAAAGTGGATGAAAGGGTTCGAAAAAGGTATTCCTTCTGCTCTTGCTAATTACGTAATTGTTCAATACTTTATTACCTAATATTTTTCCACTCTATGGTTTTTGGAGATCCAAACTTTCAAGAAACTCAGCAACATTATGAAACAATGATAAAGTCAAACAAAGAGACGTTTTGAAGTTTAATACAGTGAACTTACTGATAACCTGTAGAACACGGAAACAAATTTCTGATTCAAAGTGTTATATATAGTGACTTTGACCTTGAAGAAGTTTTAGTTTCTTTCCTTGCTGAACATTAAATATTATTAACATCTACAGTATCTTTTTTACTAAGTTCGTTCAAACTAGCTTACATTTTTATTTTTTCTTTATGTTGTTTCGGTATGGTTACAGTTATCTGATAATACCCAATTTATGATTGTTTAATCACTTTATAGCATTAGTTTTCGCCAGCTTTTTAATTAGTTGTGGATTCATTTACCTCCTATTTTCAGTGAGTGCAATGGTCTCAATACAGTGTTATTTAATACTGTTCTGATGATCAAGTATAAACAACGGATTGTTTAACATTTTAATATCCTTCACTTTTTCAAATCAAATATCACTTAAGGATATTCATGAAAGCACTAGGAAGATTCATCTCCGGATTCTTACCTGTGTAAATTTTTCAAGTTTTTACGAGCCGATATTTAGTCAAAGTGTCGAACCAGTATCTGATGATGTTTGTTTCATTCCTTAGCTGATTCAAGATCTTTTAAACTGTTTAGAATCCAAAACTTCAGCACATGTTTCCTAAATAATTTAGCATTTTCGACATTTGGAAATATGAGCATATTGTATGAAACATTTCATATTGTTGTATTCGTGCTATATGATGGTTGTTTGGTTACTTCATATATTGTCTCGTAATGTGTTTCATATTTGAACAAGTCCGTGTATCGTTATTTGGCAACGTTTTATAAAGATTTTCAAATTCGTAGTGGAATCCGTCTATATCACACTGAAGTAGAATATATTCGAGATAATTTCTAAGGCTAGGTGTACCACTTTTTCTGATAACCAATATTAAACAAATCTTAATTAGTAAGAAACTCAGAATACAATATGAAGCGTTGATTACAATTTACTGTTGTACAGAGCAGGTGATAAACATGGAAGTTCATAGATCAAATATGAACTGAGATATGATTACGAGTGAATGAAGGAGAATAATAACAAGAAAATAAGGAGGAACGACAAAGCACATGAACTAATGAGGATATAACGCACACATTTAAAGATATTACGAATATTCGGAGTTTGAAACGCCTTAACTGGTAACTCCTCTTATAATGGAAATATGTCAACCCAGTGTAATCAGATGTCGTAGGCGTAGATGATATGTTTGATAGGATATCGATATATCTGGAAGTAACTAATCTTAGCTGGCTAGTGGTTGTAGGAGAAGCGGAGCACGGAATATCCACTTGTGGTCTGGTGCATATGCATTATCGAGCACCTTCAGCTGATGAATCCAATAAAACTATTGCGGTCAGCATCAAATGTCAAAACGTTACAGTGCTACTAACATTGGGACTCTACATACCGCTACACATTTATTTTAAAGTGAATCGGTAATCAAGTGATTTAAGCAGCTATCATTCGAGCTAGCAAGAGGGATGTGTGTAAGCTGCAGCATGTTATCAACCATATATTCCCGTACACAAATTACGATAGACAGACTGCTGCGGTTCTAATAACATTTTGTTAAATCAGTTTCCTGAAGCGGTTAATGAAATTAGATACAGCAGACTTAAATGTAAGCAATATTTTATAACTTTCTGTGTCAGAAAACTACGTTCAGCTTCCGAACTTGTTCTATTGATTCGCTCGGACTATCCGTCAAATTATTCACCTTTAGTATTTATATATATGTGAATTAATTGTTCTTGAGAAATCATCAACGTATTTCTGAATCAATATTTTGGACATAAAACGTTGATTAAAGGTATGTCCTTGTTTCTGAACTGCATCAAAGATTCAAATGTCAGTCGGCATCAGAGCTTCGGAAATAAGTTATTCAAACCAGGACATTTTATTCACGATTATTATTATTCATTATACTACAACAATTTTGCACAAAATTATTTGATAACAATTGACAATTGAAACGCAGGGATTGATAGATAAAACTACTGCTCTTAAATCCTATTCATTTGTTGAAGGTTTTCATTCAATGAACAGAAATGCATGTCGAGAGGTATAATCTATGATTAAGTAGGTGAAAAATTTTCAGCGTTAGCCATTTTTAACTTCAAGTACGTTATGAGAACGAACGACAAATCTCAAACTTATGGGTGAGCAACATTTTATAGTTTTTGTCACTATCACCGAAATTAGCGATATCGTGTTTCACGAAATTAACTTGGATCTTAACAACAATCATTGCATTATGGAATAACTTACGAAGGTAGGGATTTATGAGGAGCTATTTAAGAGAACTGTCAAGAGAACGTTTACAGTCTAAAGTCTCCACCATTGACGACGATATACTAACACAACTAATCAGCAGCTGATGGGTAGTGAAGCCCCAAATATTTCACATGACACATAGATATACCACTTTACTCTATAAAAAGTGAGCGATATATGTGCTCGAGTGATATGATTCCTAACTTCACTTCTCTCGAAATTTCTTAAATGATCCGTAGGATGAAGCAATTGATGCCTTACAGTTTGGCTGCCGAACGAAAGGCTATTATAAGTCTGATAGCATCATGATTCGCTTGACCACATTATACACACTTATCTAATCAACAACCAGCGACGTTAAGCTGGAATAATATAAAATGGCATTCAACCAGTTTTCAGGTTAATCGTTTCGGTTTTTCGCATCTGACTCTCTCATATTCATTTGTTATTTTCACATTTTTTTGCCATTCGGGCGTGACCTCGAGTAAAAAGGCATAACGTTTCATATCATCCGAACCACTGTCATATCAACATTTAATTATGAAAACGGCAGCTCAGTGTGGATCTTAAAGCTACACAACTAGTGTGCATAAACCACTCATTTACTAGTCTTCGTGATTTTTAGATCCATAAGACTGATGTGTTTTTTACTGAAAGCACAAGAACTTCCCTACTTAGTCTTTATATTGTAATGGACTGCTCGAACATGTTTCGTGTGTTATTGGTCCGATCGATGATACACTGCTCTCCAGTTAGCGGCTCCGTCACGTCATATATATAAAAGCAGGGCACACAAGCCAAGTTATAACAGATTCAACGTCAGAAAACGTTGTTACCATACTTCAGAATGAAGATAATAACTAGAAGCGTATAATAATAATAATATATTTCTGCAAGAGCAGGTACACGCCATTTTTACAGGCATGATCTACAATTTACAACATATACTGGTTCACAGTATGCATCCCAAGCAAGGTTGTTTAGCAATTATAATCTGTAAAAGTTGATAGCAGATCATTCGTTCAGATATAATATGTTTTCATCAGAATAGTTTCCAAGGAGGCATCGCGTCCACGTTACATATCAGATTCAATCTCGACAAAAAGTGTATTAGGGTTTCGGTCGTGCTAAATATTTATGTAATGCATCTTTTTAAGTTAATAATTGTTATAAAGTAGACTTGTGGAGCGCCTGGTTTGAACTATGACCTTGGGAAAGCGCGTTCGTCGAGCTTGTTCCAGATGTCAGTAGTTACATAGCTTCACCCCCAGAGCAAGATTCTGAAGAACAGAGAGTGCATATAGAGAGTAAAGTGTTAAGTGAAATAACAACCACATTTTTTACAGTCTGTTTTGATTTTCATCATCCGATGCCTGCCATACAGTTTTTATGTAAAAGCCCGAGTTAGCATGTTATAGGTTGTCTTAGTAGAATAGTTAATCCAGCACAAAAATTAGAAACATGAGTCTGAATGGTGAGTGTAATAGAACAACCTCAATATCACAGATTGATTGACTTGTTCTCATCCATAAAGAGCCTGATACAAACACAAAGTTCTGCCCCACAAACACGGGTGGATTGAAGTCATCACCCTCACCATCAATGCTTGCTGGTCAGTAACTCCACCCTCCCTCCTTTTGTGATGTTAGGCTCATTTACGCTTATTTTTTGGATGTATATAATACCTCACACAATGCTCTGTTTCACATCCTGTTGGAAAACACTATTTCTATAAGTATCATTTTACAAGCTTATCAGACAGTTACAAATTATGGACTGGGGGTAAGGCTTCGATGCAATGCTTTAATTGAATATAGTGTGAAGTATAGGTTGCCAATCAGAGTATAGGCATTAAGTAGGGTATAGTGTGGGATAGTTGTTTACCAAAGTAGGCGGAAAAGTGTAGATTCATATTAGTTACAGATAAGGTAAGATAATGAGTGGTGAAATAATATTGATGGCAAGGCAATATAGTGTACAGAAGAGTAAAAAGCTGATAAAGAATAGACAAGGAGGAACTCACTCTAAATTAGTGCTGATGTTTTGTCCTATCCCAACCGGTTGATGGGTAACAGGTTCTATTGATGTACGACCACTGGTAGTAGGAAGCCGATTGTGCGTTTCTTCTGACATTTTAGGGTATTTGTAAGCGTCGTTTAGCGACCGAGTATTGATAGGTCCAGTGAATTGCCTGTCTACTTCAATTTAAAAGAATTAGGGAGGGGAAAGTATCTAATACAACCATAAAGTAAGGAAATAAGTCAATTTAGTCTACATATGTAGAGAGCCCATGATGTCTGTGTGGGACGTGGGTGTGTTCATTTATGTCAGATCTGTGCAGGTGAGAGCCTGATCAATGAGTCTTACAAACGTATGTAATTTGTCTGCCATGCGTATTTCGGAAGGAAGACTGTTCCATATTAATGAGTACTTGATAAGGAAGAAGTTTCCCCTAGTTTTTGATCTGTATTTTTCAATTTTGACTGCGGATACTTTGTCTCGAAGGTCATATCAATGTGAGTCTTGGTAGAGAACTATAATACATGTGGAATAAGTAAGGTTTTTAAGGAGCTTGAAATAAAGAATTAAGTTAGACCTAAGCCTTCTTTTCCAGAGGGGTTCTAGTCCTAAGGTATGGCATTTGGATCTGTAGTCAGTGAGTTGGTCGTTCTTAAGTATTTTGCAAGTGAAGTCTCGCTGTATTCCTTCCACCTTAAGTATATCGGATAGGTGTAGGTTGTAAAATAAGAACGAGCAGAATTCGACGATGGGTCTTACGCAGGCTTTATACAGGATGATTTTAGTTTCGTTTTGGAAGAAATTACGAAGAATGAAGCCAAGCAATCTCCGCATTTGAGATGCTTTAGTTGAGATATGTTCAGAGAAGTTAAGACTGTCAGAGTAATGTACCCCAAGGTCAGTTACTGATGTCAGTTTGGGCAGTAGGATTTTGTTGAGTGTTAGTTTTATTTTAAGTGACGTGTCTCCAATACTTAGCCAACCGCATTTCTCTGTGTTGAGCTCTAACCCCCAGCGTTTGCACCAGTCGTCTACTTTGTTGAGTTCATGTTGGATCGTTTGCATAGTACTACGTACATCGCCAATTTCAGTTTTATAGATGACTTTTAAGTCATCAGCGTAGAGGTAGGTCTTACCTGTGGTAAAGCATTTGCATATATTGTTGATATAGATTATAAAGAGCAATGGACCCAAGATACTACCCTGCACAACACCACTGGTTATTGGTCGCGGTGTAGATGTTGTAGAGTTAATCTTGGTTATTTGGTATCTGTTTGTGAGGAAATCCATTGCAATAGGGGGTTTATAATTCCAACCGACTGGAGTCTGTCGATTAGAAGATTATGAGGCACCTTATCAAAGGCTTTCTTTATATCGAAATATAGTATAATCACTAGCTTCTTCTGGTCACGTATGCGAGTAACCTCGTTAAAGAAGTCTATCAGACATGTACTACATGATCTTGTTCTAATGAAACCATGTTGTGATGGGTCTATTAGTTCTTCCTTAAGTAGGTGATCTGATAGTTGATTTTATATCACTTTTTCCATTATGCGCGAAATAACTGGGGTGATATTTTTAGGTCCGCAGTTTCCGACCAGGTTTCTCGGTCTTGATTTGTGTTTGGGAAGAACATACGTTACCTTCCAGGCTTCAGGATATGTACCCGCCTCTAAAGATAGTGTGTATATTTTGAGCAGTAACGTATGTATATCCGGTCTTGACATTTTATAGAGAATTGATGGGATGTCATCGGCACCAGAGCTCGCATTCGGCTTAAGGGTTTTGATGGCGGTATGTATACTCCTAATGTCAAAGTTTATGGTGCTAATATAGCTTTTGCTTATGCATTTTATGTTAACATCTTGGGCATTAGATGTATTCCCGTTTTGGGAAAACCATTCACTTAGCAGTTCGCATATGACGGTTTTGTCATAATATGTCACGCCATCATGCAGTAAAGAGTTAATGTTGTGATCTTCGTTCTTTCTTATGCGTTTTGCAAGGAGCCGACATAAGTTTTGGACTTTAGATGCAGCTGTGAGCGCAGCACGTTCTTCTCTCTGTTTATTTTTGTTGTGATGACTTTGCACTCTTACAAGTACAGAGTATACCTGGTGCAGGGCACTAAAGTCTTTTGATATAAAGTACGTCTTTCTTAGTTTTCGTAGCTTAGATTTAGCCTTTTGGTTGATGTAGGGAGTAATTGTTTTGAAAGCAATTTTAGAAGGGATGGTAGTGTCTAGTGCAGATTTGGTGGTAGTATTGAATATTTCCAATGTTTCTAAAAGGTTATCACTGGTAAAGAAAGTATTCCAGTCAGAATGCCTCATTAGAAACCGAAAGTTTCTCCAGTCAGCGTTTGCATAGTCTCTATATTGGGAACACGTATTTAATGTCTTTAATTTGTCGCGCTTTGCAAGAATTGGAAGGGTGCAGAGGACTATTTTATGATCGCTGTTATGAAACTTCTCGCCAACCACCATTGATATTGATGTGACATTGTGACAGAATATCAAGCCAAGAATGTTGTGATTCCGGGTAGGCAGGTTAACATGTTGCTGCCAACCGTGTATGTCTAAGGACCTAAGTATTCCTTCATAGCACAATGGGCCAGAATGCGTCTTCCAGTTGATGGTTGGAAGGTTGAAATCACCACAGACAATTTTGTAGGCGAAGTCAAGCGAGGCAGCCTCAGCAAATGACTCACTTATAAAGGTGTCAGTCAAACTGGAGGTGTTAGGAGCTCGATATATACATCCGATTAGTATTTTACATTCAAGGGTGTGTACAGTAAGCCATGTCGAATCTGGTAGTTTACTGAGGATATGGTCACCAAAGATTTCCGTTCTCATATTTTTGATGCATATATGAGACAACCGCTACCCTTCTTGGTGACTTGATCACAGCGGAAGAGCTCATACGTGTCTACTTGGAGGTATGTGTCTGTGATATCGAAGGACAACTAACTTTCCGTTATCAAAACAAGTGAGGGATTGTGTCGAAGTAATAGGGCGCCTAGTTGAGTCATCTTATTCTATATAGATCGGGCATTGATTAACATTAATGTCAGGTACGATGAGTGTTTGTCTAGTAAAATGGTGTGCTGTAAACCCTGTGGTTTGTCGCTTTTGCTATGAGAAGAGGAAAAAGTGGGAGCATTGGCCCTATATTCTTGTTTGTTTAGTTTAATGCCAGCATAGTTAATGGGAGAAAGGTGGTCGGAGGTTAGTTTGGTGAAAGAAGTATGTTCAGGAGTGTTGGGTAGAAGCGAATGAGTTGAATGGATAGGCGGTGTATTTGGGGAGTGATCAGGTTCCGTCAAGGAGCTTTTAAGACGAGAGACAGTTATCAACGGTAAGGAAGATGTGCCACTCCCCAGCAGGTCGGAGTATATAGAAGGTGGTCTCAGAATGGTGGGACTGTCGCCCTCAACATTTGGAGACCCCATAGCAATAATATCGAGGGGGAGAGAGATAAAAAAGGATGAGGTGGTGTGTGTACCAAATTAGGGGAGATCAGAGAGTTGTAAAGCGTGGTTTGGCTCTGGTAGTATTTAGAATCGATAGGTGGGTCCCCAAGCAGGTCAACATTATGGTTGCCTTGTGTGCAGTGGGGTGTTATACTCCTATTACGGGTAGTTAGGGGAGTTGTATGTTCCAAATAATTATTGCATGATTGTCTGACATTGTTGCCGGGGGTGGTGCTCCTGTTGTGTGGGCTGTGCTGATTCCTGTAGCTTTCATGTTTCAAGCTATATGGCTTACTGGCATCATGTGTAAGTGTGGTTTTTGTCGGGTGTAACCTCACGTTAGGATAGGGGGGCACTGCCAGTTCACTATGCTTGTTGTAGTGCATTCGACTGCTATGAGTAGGTGCATGTTGTGTATTGAAAGTGCTGGAGTACTTGTGGGTGTTTAGAGAGAATTTAGTATTATTTCGCATGGGAGTATTTGGGCGGTTATAGCTATTAGAGCGATTGGTGTGAGGGTTCCCCTTTGTGGCAATCGGAGCCACAAGAACCCCGTGAGTTGGAACTGTAGAGTATAGGTGGGTGGGCATTTTGAGGTAACTGAGTGTTCAGGCTTAAGGCGAATGGTTACAGCTGCTGTTTTAGGGACTGCGCAATAGCCAACGTTGTAACTGCCGCTACCACGTAGGCTGGGTTGATTGTTTTGCACTTCACTGAAGTTTCAACGTTGGATAGCAGTCTTGTCATGGGTGATTCTAACTTTCTTAAATGTTGGAATACACCTCAGTAAAGACTGACTTTTAAGGTGATTGGCTTCTATGATACTACCAAACTGAAATAGAATGGGACAAGAGGCTTTAGTATGTGCTTTACGTAATCTTCTTGCTACACACCAAGATTGCAGCAGTCCACATTCTTGTAGTAGAGTATTTTTAGCAAGCTTTAGGTTCGTACTATCAGGTATATTATACGCAATGACATTGTGCATACACTGAAGTCTTTTCAGTACTTCAGCTGATATGTGGTCAATTATTTTTTCAGTGTTTTTTATAATTTCGAGATCAGGATTTTCCGGAACACTGATTGGGTATTTATACAGTAATAGGTCTTGAATAGTTTGGTTGAGGCTAGATTTTATTTGACTGCTTTTAGAACTATCACTGGTGAGATTATTAGAGTTTATATCAGCATTATTAAGGTCTATATGGTTGCATACACATTTGTTGCAAGTGTCTACCGGGTGGTCATCTTGTGTGTACTTAGTTGGGGGATGAGGTATATTTTTGGATGAGTAGTCGAGATCTACATCATTGGGCTGGCTACTGTAGGTGGGCTTATGTGCACTCCGTTGTCCGCTACACAGGATGACCGATTGTGGATTTATTGTGTGTATGGGGTCAACCGCACTGTCTAAATACCGCTCACAACATGTGATGAATGGGCTGTCAAATGACGTCGGGCTAGGCGGTATGTGACTATTCTTATTTATATCTACAAGCGAGATGCAAGGTAGTGACAGGTCATGCCCAAGTACATGGTGCACGTCTAGTGTAGCTTTAGGAAGATCAGAATATGATGCAGACTGATCAGTGTGTTTAGAAAGCTTCACATTATTCGCTTGAGTGACGGGTTTAGATCTTTTGTATGTGCTATGAGCATCAGGAGAGATTATGTGTTTCTTTGATGGCCTGGAAATTATTGAAAGTAATGTAAATATAAATTATGTATTAAGTGAGAAGCGACTGTTATATCTTTACATACTAGATGTGTAAAGTTCTATGGTTAGATCAATAAGATCAATATTTGATAAGAGCTAATATATTAACGTTAATGAACGAAAAGAGGCGGAAAGCGTACGAGATAATGGGCTTAATGTACTATGTTGAGTCACAGGATGGGGTGTCAAATTAATAGAGCCCTATCAGAAATAAAGTATTTTTTCGCTAATAAATGTTGTCAAATTAGAAGGGAACACTAATAATAAGAAAAAGTATAACCACGTGAAAAAAGGTTATAACCTTCAGAGGAAGCGCCAAGGTCAATAAAACTTTAATCACGAAATGCTAGTTAACCAACATATGGTTGCAAGATACAGCGGGTCGCACCTGTGAAATTTGTCGAACTGAAAATTATCTGGCTCCTCAATGGTTTTCGACGTGAGATCGCATGTTAAGTACAGAGTAGTTGTGCCATTTTTTTCAGCCAGTGAAATGATTTGGTCTCAGACTTTTAACTGTATGATTGTGTTATTCTGTTCATATAATTGGCATGCACTTGAAAGACAAACTGTCGAAAGACAACGGGTGCGTCATTTTGACAATTCGTAAGCTCTTCCAGAAGCAATGAAATGTAGACAACTTTGGATTTGATTTGAGATCTATTACAATACGCGTGACAACTCCGCCTGTAGCTCTTCTAGAGTTACTGCCGGTCCCAAACCCGGGTAAAGGAATAGGGTTGGGCATGGGGTTAGCGACCCCATCCCGTAGAAAAGCTAACTCGCTGAAAAAACGCTAACCAGAAAAAATAATTCAAACCATTTAAACTCTGCCCTGGGAGTTGAAGGAATAATTATGACGTCTCATGATGAAAGCCGAAATTCTTCGGAAGTCACGAGACCGATGCACCTTCTAACAACCCGAGAAACACTCTTTATAGGTACATGGAACGTCCGGACAATGTGGGAGATAGGGAAGACCAGCCAAATAGTAATGGAAATGAGGAGATACAACTTGGCAGTACTCGGAATCAGCGAAACGTATTGGACACAAGCTGGACAACAAAGGCTAGGTACAGGAGAGATGCTGCTGTACTCTGGTCACGAAGGGGAAAATGCTTCACACACTCAGGGAGTTGCTCTAATGCTGTCCAAAGAAGCACGAAATGCACTTGTGAGATGGGAATCTCATGGACCCAGGATATTTAAAGCATCATTCAGAACAAAGAAGCAAGGGATCACAATGAACGTTATCCAATGTTATGCACCCACCAATGATAGCAACGATGATGATAAAGATCAGTTCTATGAAAGGCTGCAATCAATTATAGAGAAGTGCTCACGAAAGGACCTCACCATCCTGATGGGAGATCTAAATGCTAAAGTTGGAGTGGACAACACAGGATATGAAGATGTAATTGGACGACATGGATTAGGAGAGAGAAATGAAAACGGGGAGAGATTTGTGATTTTATGTGCATTCAACAAATTGGTTATAGGTGGCACAATATTCCCACACAAACGCATACATAAAGCTACATGGATCTCACCGGACCAAACCACAGAGAACCAGATAGATCACATCTGTATCAACAAAAAATTCCGAAGATCAATGGAAGATGTGAGAACCCGGAGAGGAGCTGACATAGCTTCAGATCACCACCTGGTTGTGGCCAAGATGAGACTGAAGCTAAAGAAACACTGGACAACTGGACAAACAGCACTACAAAGGTTCAATACAGCCTTCCTTCGAGATACTGACAAGCTCCATGAATTCAAGATAACTCTCAACAACAGGTTCCAGGCTCTACAGGATCTACTGAAAGAACAAGAAACTACTTTGGAGGACAACTGGAAAGGGATAAAAGAAGCACTAACTTCAACGTGTCAGGAGGTTCTTGGTCCTAAGAAGCATCATCACAAGGAATGGATCTCTATGGGAACCCTGGACAAAATTCAAGAAAGGAAGAACAAGAAACTAGCAATTAACAACAGCCGAACACGAGCAGAGAAAGTCAAAGCACAAGCAGACTACGCAGAAGCAAACAGGGAAGTGAAGAAAAGCATTAAAGCCGACAAGCAGAAATACATGGGAGAACTAGCAACGACGGCGGAAAAAGCTGCAAGAGAAGGGAATATGAGACAACTATATGATACAACGAAGAAATTGGCAGGGAGATATAGCAAACCAGAGAGACCAGTTAAGGACAAAGAAGGAAAGACAATCACAGAGGTTCAAGGACAGAGGAAAAGATGGGCAGAATACTTCGAGGAACTACTGAATAGACCAGCCCCATTGAATCCACCGAACATCGAAGCAGCACACACTGACCTTCCTATAGATGTCACTCCACCAACGATCGAAGAAGTCAAGATGGCCATCAGACAAATCAAATATGGGAAGGCGGCAGGACCTGACAATATACCAGCAGAGGCACTGAAGTCAGACATTGAAATAACTGAAAACATGCTTCACCTTCTATTCAAGAAGATTTGGGAAGAGGAACAAGTGCCAATGGACTGGAAAGAAGGATATCTCATCAAGATACCAAAGAAAGGAGATCTGAGCAAATGTGAGAACTACAGAGGCATCAGTTTGTTATCAGTACCAGGAGAAGTTTT
>NC_031502.1:5264224-5389208 GCF_000237925.1 Schistosoma mansoni | reverse complement strand
TACCTGAATCAAGTATGCTTAAGCAAAGTGTGGAAAACCTATCTACAAAGCAGTTATCGTTTGTGTGTGCATCTACGAAACTCGTAAATTTGACGGTACCCAATTTTAATTGTGTTCCTTTATGTTGTACACAACAACGGGTTAGACTGAATACAGTCACAGTGTGGCGTGTGCTACAGATTCAAGCAGCGAGTCCTTGTTTCAAATATAAGGTGGATATGCTGGAACGAGATTTAACTACCACAGTGTTACAAGCTGCAATGATTAATGGCTAAATGTCAATACACCTCCTATCCTTATTACTGATGATTGGAAGACAGCATCAGATAATCACAGTGAAGGAGGTCAAGAGAATAGAACGAAACCAAACTGATCGGAGAAGTCAAGTGTGCCAACTCAACATAATCATCAGGCTGGATTCCGTAAGGATCGGTCGTGCACAGACCAGATTGCGACACTACGGATCATCGTTGAACAATCAGTTGAGTGGAACTCATCACTATACGTCAACTTTATTGACTATGAGAAGGCGTTTGACAGCGTGGACAGGAGAACATTATGGAAACTTCTTCGACACTATGGAGTTCCTGAAAAGATTGTCAACATTATCCAAAACTCATACGATGGACTACAGTGCAAAGTGGTGCATGGAGGACAGCTGACAGATGCATTTCCAGTAAGGACCGGAGTCAGACAAGGCTGTCTACTCTCCCTATTTCTCTTCCTTCTAGTGATTGACTGGATTATGAAGACTTCGACATCTGACGGGAAATACGGAATACAATGGACAGCTCAGAATCAATTAGATGATTTGGACTTCGCAGATGACCTAGCCCTCCTCTCTCATACACACGAACAAATGCAGATGAAGACAGCAAATGTAGCAGCAGCCTCCGCATCGATAGGCCTCCACATTCACAAAGGAAAAAGCAAGATTCTCAAATGCAACACGGAGAACACCAACCCAATCACACTTGATGGCGAAACTCTGGAAGAGGTGGAAACATTCACGTACCTGGGGAGCATCGTTGATAAACAAGGAGGATCGGATGCAGATGTAAAGGCGAGGATTGGCAAAGCAAAGGCAGCATTTTTACAATTGAGGAACATATGGAACTCAAAACAACTCTCAACTAATTTCAAGGTCAGAATCTTTAATACGAACGTCAAGACAGTCCTACTGTATGGATCTGAAACGTGGAGAACTACTACGACCACCATCAGGAAGGTACAAGTATTTATCAACAGTTGTCTATGCAAAATACTCAGCATCCATTGGCCGGATACTATCAGCAACAGCGTTTTATTGGAGAGGACAAACCAGCTTCCAGCTGAAGAGGAAATTAGGAAAAGACGTTGGAAGTGGATCAGACATACATTAAGGAAACCATCAATGTGCATTACAAGGCAATCCCTAACTTGGAATCCGGAAGGAAAGCGGAAAAGAGGAAGGCCAAAGAACACATTACGCCGAGAAATAGAAGCAGATATGAAAGGGATGAATAGAACCTGTGAAGAACTGGAAAGGAAGGCTCAGGACAGAGTTGGATGGAGAATGCTGGTGAGCGGACTATACTCCTCGATGAGCGGTAACAGGCGTAAGTAAGTAAGTGCGTGTGACAGAATTCATCCTCTAAGTAATGAAAGTGATATCATCGAGATGTTGCATGATTTAGTAAGAATTTCTAAAGATATTATGCCATCGCGACAATTTACTAACAAGTACAATTGCGAGACTGTTCTGAACGAAATACAAAAGTCAAAGAATTCTGCGAGTATAAATTCTTTGCACGGTATACGTACGGTAAATATATCGTACTGATTTATAAAAATAACGAAGTTGACCGGACTTCAACAGATAATTTGTTCAGATGTTCTTGTACATCAGTCTACACCATTCACAATTTATTACAGTAGGTCAGTGATCCTGAGTTTATCTCTGCAGTTTGTTTTTCAGTGGAGCTTTAGCTTCTACTTTAAAGTGATCACTAATAGTGTTGATACAATTCATTCTCACGAAGTGTCGTCACTTACTTTCACTGATAAGTCTTTGTATTACTACACGCACGGAAGCGATGCATCGTTGATAATATACTAGTAAATATTGTCGTGTCTAATGTTTAATACCACAATCTACCTAGTATTAACTTCTAAGCCCCAAATATGAGGCAATCCAACTAGTCCGTATAGGTCAACCTGGAGATCAAAATGATCAACCTCACTACTTATTGTTCTCCAGATTTTGACGCCATCTGCAAACAATAATGTCGATGACTTAGGCAGTCGCAGTAGTTCACTGGAGATTAAGAAGATAGAGGACCGAAAATTTTGTGCCTTACATCACGTTTGATTCGTGACCTATTGATAGGAACAAGTCTCAGAAGTATTTCTCGAGCCTCAGAAGCTTTCACATTTGCCTGTTGATCTATAGTGAGCTATTTGATAGCATACGTACTGATGATAGAGAGAGAAAGGCAGTGTTAAAGACACCAAGTTTTTTTAATGAAAAGAGTAGCTGTTAAGCAAACATTAAGCTGTTTCTAACTTTCACGACAAAATATCAGTTAAGACTACCGATATAACTTTTCACAAAATCGTGAAGATGAAAATAAAAATTTCTAAGAAGCTTACTGATGAATCAATACTACCAGTAAAGGAAAAATAACATTTGATACAGAAAATTAAGTTTACAAGCTCCACATACAGTTGAATAAAACATACGGCACAATGAACTTTTCATAGTGTACGTCTATACAAATTCTTATATTTCGAGACATGTTATTTATCGCAAAGAATACTTCACAAAAATAATCATTAGAGGAACTGGAAGCCTGACTAATTAATGATGACTCTTAAGTAGTAGTTATTAACTACTAACTATCTTCCATGGACCCCAGTGTCCGAGAATATGATGAACTATGTGAATTATTCCTTGTGATTGATTAAGCTCACCTGCGAGGGTTAATCTTCTTACGTATACCAAAAGCATATGCAGGCAAAAATGCCAGTATATCACAGACATTCTACAGTTGCGTTGGCAAATGCTTGTATCGACCCAATAAGGCCTGTGACTGTCGATCACAAACATACAGTCACCGTTTTTATGTCTCGCATAGATCAACCGAATATTTCTGAGCTTCAATATGGCCCTAGATTACAATTCTAAGCATAGGTTCATTTGGGAGTTAAATTCCTAATTATTTTACATTTCGCCCCAATCTTCGCTTTTTAACCGTCCCTGAAAGTAACAGTAGAATCAGGACTAAGAAATTTGAGCGAATGATTCCTTTAGTATCACTGTTTCTTCCCTAGCTGATGGAACTTTGAATCTGGACACAACTTCGATGTCGTTGTGGGGCTGATAGAGAAAAACTTAGTTTGTAAGTATTTTCTCTCATTACTTTTTCATATTTTCGAAATTGTGGATATATATCTGAAACTGTGAACCAGCACTGCTTCCTAACGACCAGTAACATATATTGTTTATGCATTTGTTTTTGTGTCCTTTTAACTCATTATTTTTATCCGTTTTGAAGTACTAAATGGGTTAAGGTATTCTCATATTTTCATTGGTCCACTCACCGTCATTTTAAACGGTTTTTCTATCACTGGATCAGTTTTTGTTTAGTCGGATACTCTGAATGATCGTCACATGAATTATATATATATATATATATATATATATATATATAACGGACATGCTTTCCCATTTCAACTGTTGTAAACTATATACAAACCTCATTAAAACGTTAGTCATATGAAGAGTAATAATAATAATGAACTTCATAAGTCGTATTAAGATGACAACTCGATTTTCACACTCTGATCACATAGAATGACATTATCGATTTCTGTATCTCTAAGTATTTTCGCTTCACGTGCTTTACAGATATCAATAAGCGTGTATTAAAATTGTCGGATGAGAATTCGTTCGAGGAGAAAAGTAGGTCCAATTCCTCAAAAAAATTCAGAGGGTAAACGTCCACCACAATATTAAGAGTCAGAAACTGGATCTTTAACCACTCACTGAAGCAGACTTACTCTCAATATTAATTTAAATGAAAATTTACTGGTCTACCAACAAGCAGCCAGTTATTGGGCCTGTAAATTTTTCCACATAAATATTCTTCACCGAAAAATCGAAAAGACCAGATCATATCGAATGAAAAAACGTCATCAAGAAATTAAAAGGCCATAATCACGTAACCTCAAGGATGAAATTGTATTAGTAGTATTTTTGTAAATGCCATTCAGAGAAATGACTGTGGTCACTTAGCCTGAGAGAGCATTTCATATGGGGGATAATTCTTAAAAAGAAAGTGAGGGGGTACATAACTGTTTGCTATTTGATGTGCGATCTCCCAAATGCCCTTCAAGAAGCATAGGTATGGTCTTCTGATAAAATGCTAGTGACAGGGTAGCATCCCGATATCAGACCACATATTATTCGCCTGCTGCTCAACCGTGGTAATCCCAGGTGTTGGAGTCTGCAATCGTAGAATTTGTTCAAACCCCGGGCGTGATAGCTTTACTATCGCCAGTAATTTCATCTTCTGGGGTGTCAGGACTATTAGGAGGGTGGGATTTTCTTCTAATCAAGTACTCTGTACTGTTCACATTGAAGCAACACCAGTATGATTCCGTCACCTCAGTTAATTTGGTAGTGTGTGGTGTTACGGCTTTGAGATACTTGATAATATGTATCATCACTCCACCTATTTTGTGTTCCTTACCGTATCCGAAAAGTGTCATGTCTTGCAAGCTCACTACTTCATCCATGGTGTCGGGCGACAGAAATGTTTTAGATTTCTCCCATTTAACCCTTTGGTTTTCTCACGTTGCTAAAGAGACATATGATGGTTTGTCTCATCACCTAATGCTCCTCTACAGGAGCATGAGTCAACTGGTTTTTAAGCAAATTGTTGTTTAAACTGTGTGAGCAAGTTCCGTGAGAACTGGATGTAAGATCCATTTTGAAGGTTTCGTGTGTGAAAATCCCTCCATGTATACATTTGCAACTTCCTTCTAATGGTTTCTTTATTTGTAAATATTGTTAATCTTTTTGATACCATTTGAGATTGCAATGTTTCATTTCATAATAGTTTTCTCACTTTTGCTGTCGCTTTCACTGGGTTTCTATGTTTCTTCTTGAACTGTATCGATATTGTTTGAATTGATATTTTATCCCGGCGGCAGCCATATTGATTGTTTCCTCTTTGATTGTGTTGCTTCATTTGACCGGGATCTTGCATTTTGGTTGTGAATTGGAACACTTTCTCAGAATTGAAAACACTTTGTGTTATAAAGCAAACTCTTGAACAGAATTTTACTTGATCTATCCAGAAAGGATAGAATAACACTTATTTTTTGCAGCGTTCGGTAATTTCCTTATATTTCTTATCAATTTGTCTATTTATTGTAATTTAGATCGAATATTGTGGGAACAATTATTGGTTGAATAACTGAGTGGTAATATTCGTTTAGGTAAAATTGTACATTTGTATTTATGATGAAATTTAGAACCGTTGTTACCCCAATCACCTTGCTCTGATTTCGATTGAGGTGCAAGAGTTACTACACTTTTACCCGACAGTTATTCTTCACCCAAACCTGGTTTGAACATTATACTGGACGCTGTAGGGTTTTGGCTGTGTAGCCTGTCCAACTAGCAAAACCGTGTTCTCTGTGATCTATAATTTGGGTTATTAATCAAGGTCAACCGGCATCTAGTTATGTTCTATTCGGCCCTTATGTTGCTCTATTGATTTAGATTGGCTCTCACATCTGACGTGACTGAAGAGGTCACTCTTCAAGCTCTACCAAGCCTGAAGGGTCTCAGTTAAGTTTCCTCGGTTTCTGAAGTTCACAACCACCAGAAGAGACTTAATGATCATGATGTGTAAAGGACGAAGTAGCTTGAACACGCTAATTATTGTGGTGATGTGAAGGTCTATACCATGTAATACCCAACGCCACTGTTGCATATCGTGTTCGTGAGCTTCATCACAACTATCAACTACTAGCTCAGGCACCCCACGAACCACCATGCTGGTTGGTTCTCGCGTATTTTCAGATCTTCCAGCATCCCTTGTGGCTCATGACTTGCCGTGTCCAACTCAGATTTAAGAGGATCGCTTAGCCGATGTTTTCTGGGACGTCAGTAAAATTTATTCTGTAACGTGTGTTGAACCTAAAGTTACCCTCAGTGGAGAGGGCTCACCTTTGCTACGTCTCAGCCTTCACACAGTATTGCTTGGCTGAAGTGATAACCTTTCCTTGCACCGCACAGTATATGTCCCATTGTTCTTTATCAGAATGTGGTGTTTATAGGAATCAATGATTTCTTTGTATTGATGACTGTTTTGATTTTGAATTCCAAATACAGTGCATTCGTTCGTGCATATCTAATACTTCTTGATTAAACTATGTGATTGCTGGGATTACTAGTTCATACTATGATTCAAATACTTCAAATCATTACACAGAGGCAATTCTATTTTTTAATGCGCTATTCTCCAAAACTGGAACATTAAGTAAAACGTTTGAGTTGAGTGATCCATGTTGTACATAATAGCTTGAGGTTCTTTTCCTGGTGTCGCCTTTAGCTTTTTTATAGTCCTGTTGCCAGAAACGGGGATTGTCTATTTGTTTGTAACCTCTGAATTAAGACCTCTAGCTGTGCTAGTCGCGCTTGTGGTTATGGTATAGGTACTGGTGGCAACGCTATGGCTGTGAATGCTATTCATTATATTAAAATCTAAAATGTGAGATAATTTAAGGAGGAAGTAGGTGAGATATAGGCTTCACCAAATAATAGCAGAGAAAAGTGAATATATATGCTATAGGTGAACAGAAATTGAAAGACAATAAAAACTGAGATGTTCGCCTGCATCCAGTATCTTATGCACAAATCCTGTTTTTCAAAGAGAGTGGGTGTGTATGTTCCAGCTGAAGCAATTAGTGTAACAGAAATAAAAAGTTGAAAATCCCTCCACAGCATTTCGATGGACAGTACTGTCATTTAATCACTTTTTCTACCTGCCGTGTATTTGAACCTTTATCCAGATCACTTTTAACCAAACTTTGCATTCTTCAGTCTTCCTCCTCCGAGCTCTTATTATGTGACGTTTGACTGAGCTCAAGGTCACGGAGTGGTTTAGTGTGTGACTCTTAACCTTTGGCTGTTCTCTTGGAAGGATTGCTGGGATCCATGCAGGCAGATATCTGATCCCACCCTGTTGGGAATAATTTAACTGATTCTCAGATATTGAATTCTTTTGTATTACCTATTTCTTATATTGTTTTAGCACGCTAATTCGTGTTAGAGAAACCCTTGATTGCATAGCACAGGCTATACCTTTTGAGGTGTTTCGTACTTTTGATATAATTTATTCTCCTTAGTAAATTTGAACCGTTTAAATTAATCACAAAGTTTGTGTTCTGATATAATTTAATACGAGTAACTCAAAAACTCTTCGTACGCTATACAGGAGAATGTAGTCTGGTTTCATCGGATAAATTTTGGTTCGTTAGTTCCTTGTTCAAACTGAATATTGGCAATTCGGTCGTTACGACTAGGAAGAGAGTAGTTGATTGAGACATTCAGACCTACTGTAGTGTTTCAATCTTAATATGACCAGATATGTTGTTATAGTTGTCTAACAACAAGATGAACATGCAGTATTCTTGGGAGCGTCCTAATATTTCAATATGGTAATGGAAAGGTGAATGTTTCCGGTTATTGGTGGGAGATCAACAATGTCACGTCAAGCTCGAAGAGAATGTCAGTTATTCATTAGCAAGCTCTATGTCTCTTTTGCAGTAATGAATGCATTTCTTCATATGCGTTATATTTTTTAATGTCCAATTTCTTCAGATTATTAATATTGTATCATTTAATAGAGGCTGTCCGTCGAGTATGAATGACCGGATGAATCCATATAGTAGATACGCCATTCCTTTAGAAGCAAATGTTGCTAATGTAGTCTTAGTATATTCGAGCATAACATCAACCGTCTTTACTATTCACCTCATTTTATACCGGGTTATAACCTCTAACTCTTCGTTCTCCTTTTGGCGAAAGATCACTTTATTGCTAAACATGCAAGTAAAGTAATATAATGAAGTCATGACAAGCTATGAAAACGCCTAAATTTCACATAACTAACACATAAACTCAATATACCATAACAAAAGTGAGGAAACACAGACTAGATGTACGATTGTAAAACATAGCAAACAGTATTTGAAAAACTTGCTAACATATTTCGAAAATTCACCTAATTTTTGGGTAATCTTACATGCATTTAGTAATACATAGCGATGTGTAATATTGGGTATCTATGCCTGAAAAAAAATGTAAAAACATACTAACCAAACATTTACGGAGTATATAAAAGTGCATAGGTGCCTCCAAAGAACGCTCCAATTCATCTATCAATATACACTGAACTCAAGTGGTCAAAATAAATAAAACAAATTACTTTCCACTTCATGTTAAACATAAAAGGATAGGTCAAACAAACAGAGTTATGATGTGTGTAATAATAGCAAGGATGTGACAGAAATTGATTGTTACATCTTAAACAAAACTTGTATAAGGATTCAAAATGTGTGATAGAACTGTAAGGATGGCTCGTTGGTTAACTTTAGGAACCCTTAAGAAGCCCAGATAGAGCAGGAGACATTCCACCCAATCACTGCTGGGGGATATTCTAGAATGTCGACGTGTAGCTTCCTTATTGGATGGATAAGAATGACCCCCTATGTGCCTATTGGTTGTCCGAAATGATGATTTACTTTCAACCAAAAACTATAAATACATGAGATTTCTGTACTATATTTTGACACTGTTTTGGGGAATAAACTTCCTACTTACTAGTCTTCTCCCTTGCGACGTTGCGAGTTCGATCGTTCAAGTAGTCTAGTAGTACGCGGCTTAAAAAGAATCAAAGCTCTAGATATAACAAGAACAAACAAACTAGATAGTACTTAAAACCTATTCAGAACGTTAAGATGTTACATCTACACGGTAGAAATCTACTAAAGTATATTTTTCAAAACACTACAACAACAAAAGCTTATTAGGAAATATCAGTGAATAGAAAATCAACCCACTGAAGTCGCACACATAGTAACAACCTACTGCAAAAAATATAATGGCTAAAAGATTAACGACAAACATTTATTTACGGAAATTCTCTAGGTAGTGCTAATATACATACAGTTCTGTTGTCACTAGAAAACGTATTACTAGCTGTGAAGGGAATTACCATATCAACAGAAAGAGATTTGAAATATTTGCATCAGTTACATTATGAAATTCTCAACGACAATGAAGATTTAATGAGCAAATACCACACAAATGATTATGTAAAAATGAAATTTATTAAAGACAAATCTTAACAATTAAATAGGAGAATTGACAAGAATAATCGACTTTAGATTAATCACCAAAGTCTACAATTGCAAAAATCCTCGTGTTGATCTTTATTAAACAAACTGTAAAACAACATAAGATATTATTTTTCATTGTCAAAAAACTCCAATAACTTCAAGTGATCTCTACAGTTAAAATTAGCCAACACAGACAATAGTATAAAACAAAAGTAAATCAAATCAGTTACAAAATATAGTGTATCACATGAACGAATTAGGCACAAGGTCTATACTAACATTTAAAAAAAGGTAGGAGTTTTCAATTTATGCGGATCATCGAAATTGAAACAGTTCACTCGATGATGTGTAAGAATGTCTTACTAAGAGAAAGTATCATACACAAAAAATGCACGAAGGTTTCTTTTCTCTAACTATTCGACAGACGACTGCATATTCAAACCAATAAACACATGAAATATACATAAATTATTGAAAATATCTAAGATATGTAAGTTATCACCTCACTTTAAGTTTGTCGATTTGTACAGATTTGATATGTAAATATGATGTAAGAATAAAAGTAACAATTCAAAATCACTATTGTTTGTATTATAAAGAAACATAAATATTGATATTTCAAGGAAATTATGACTTAAAAGAGAATTTCTGATGATCCATACAACACATATCCAACCCAACCCACAATACTGATGAGAGCAGTCATTATAAAGATCACAGACCATTGGTTTGTAGCTTCTAATATATAACCAACCATATAGACACCTGCAAATCCTGGAAATGTACCAACGGTAGCCATAATTCCTGTTATGAATAAAAAACCAACAGAAATGAAACGATGGAAAATTATATAACTGAGAAGTATGAACACAAATTTTTATCCGAATGAGAATTATGAATGCTGGAGATGAAAATATAGACCACTTGAATCCGAATTCTCGGTCCGAAAATCCCGCCGCAGAAACGGAAGGGTTGGGGTTCGCAGCAGTGAGTGGCACACTGGGACGAAAGGTCTGTGAACAGCGATACCTAGTATTCAGTGGGACGCCATATGATGTTATTTCTAAAGATCAAAACTATCCCCATAAAAATTAACAACCATAATATAAACGTGTGCGCACTAGAGACTAGCTCCGAAATGAGTTAAGAAGTTCGAGGGAAAAGCCGTGCTTGTATAGTTTAAACATAAGGAAGTTAAATAGCCATTATCCGTTGAATTGGATGATCATCATATTACACCGTGAACTGACTGAAACAAAGTGTGGGCCGACAGGTATTACACTCAGTTCTTGATGAGATCGTAGGTGTGTACTGATGAGTCTCACAACAGAGCGAAACAGCAATCAAAAACTTCTTGGTTTTTATAAGTACAATAACTAGTTTACAACTACTACAAAAATCATCTACCAATTATAGTCTAATTGTTTAAACCAACTGCAAACAGATCACGAGTTTATTGACAAAAAGAAATGTATGAACATTTAAATATTGAAGAGTAATTTCTACATACTTTTTGCAGGAAGATAGCAAACGAAAACAAAACCTACCATATAACTGACCACTATGATTGGGAGCCATGTCTTGAGGATTTAACAGTACACCACTGCAATGAAAGCCTAAGCAGGCTAATGCAAAAGCCATACAAATTAGTGATCCATAGTAATTATCCAGAGATGATAAGATGATAAGAAATAAAGATGAACCTAAAAGAACAATTGTCTGTAAAATATAGAAATAAAATTAGTATGCATATTATTGGAGGATCGAAGAAAAAACCAGAGACGACGAAACCAATTGTTAAAAAGAAATGCTCGATTGTACATTGGTTATCCACACTGTCATCAGCTTATGATTTCGAGCATTTAACGCCCTTAGAATTTATAAATCATACAAAAAAGAACTTGATACAAATTTTAAAAACATTTCAACTACTAGCTACTTTTACTATACACGCACGGTTGAACTTTGCTTCTGACGGTTTTTCCATCAGAGCTCCGAGAATTACCTCTCGTTATCAGTGAACAGATGATTATTATTCGTGCATAGATAGTTTATAGACGTTTTTGAGTCTCAGAGCGCACATCAACAATTAACCTTAGTTAGACAAGCGCTGAAAACCAGGGAACATTGGACAATATATTTCATAATAGTATGGGATTCCTCTGAAGTGTGGGTCCAGGATCTCGTGAAAGATTGAGCCTGGGACTTTTTATGTTCAATCTAAGTTCCTAACACATAAACTACTGAGCCAAGATCAATCGTTTAAAATATTATGTATTTTTTGAGGTTATTCGGTCTACATTCACCGCATCGTTGGAGTAAAAGGAAAAGCACCATTGAAATTTGATCCGTTAGGATTATCTTGGAACAATTTCGTTAATCATTGTTAGCACAGTCAGGTTAATTTGAAACCGAAGTTTTTTTATCCTAATATGACTACTCAATAATCGTTAACGAATCTAGGTAACCAACTATGAACTACAATTTTAGTGTGATAGTTATCACTAACGATGTTACTATGTTTTACACTATATCTCTCAACCATTCTTATTTGAATATCCGAAACAGTAAACGATAATATTCTCTGAACATATATAAATATAATTGAAAATGTTTCGTCTTTTAAACTATAAACTGATTTCCTTTGGAGAATCAGTTGGAAAACGAACCAGGTAGCTTTTTATTTCGTGTTTTAGAGGAGCATACACACATGATATAATATGAATTCAAAACAACACCCAATGAATCTGAAAATAAGCAACATAATTGTGAAATATCATTGTGGGATTTAAAAAAACCCGAATTTTCAACTTTAGTAAATTGGTAATGCACCATTGGTGAGTTATAGTTTCAGTCCCAAGATAGTTGATTCCATAGGTTACAGTTTCTCATTGACACAGTGTGAAAATTTATTTGTACAAGTAGGTCATTATCAAACAGTATGACGATAACTTAGTAATATGCTTGTGATAAATTATGTTTTCAGTAAATACGTGCTCTCTCTTTCTCTTTGGTTTCCAATATTTTTCTCGTGTTTTCTGTTAAGCGCTAGCTTAGTCAATCGTATAGAATTTACAAAAATCAATATATTATACAACAAAACATTACGGCAATATGTGTACGAACTCACGGTGATTATTTTCCTCACTATTGTTACAGATACACCTACGAAAATGTTAAAATAAATTAAGTGTAGACAAGTTGATAAGGTTTTTAATACCATAATCCTTGAAACATAACTAAATGGATATCTGAATGTATGAAAAGTTTAAATATGAATGAATCATGGTAAATTTGATACTTGTTTCTTAATTTGTTAATTTTACAATTCGGACTGTGCTGTATGAACCCTATTTAAATTTATTTATTGGAACACATAAACATTGGTACAAGAAGGCACCAAATATATATACGCTACACTTTGTCATTTAATTTGTGTGAGGACTGGAATACTGTCCGGGTGTTCAAACCGAAACAGGTGGTTTTATTCGGGAAGCACGCCCGGAGCCTTTGACCTACGGGTTTAATCCACATGGCAGTGGAGCATCGTAAGGAGATGCAGTCACATGATGACCAACGATTGGTTCATACGCCATTTGTTCCTTCAGGATACTGAAGCCCATGTGCACCATTGGTTTGAGATAAGGGTCTCCCAACTACCCTAGGTGGACACTCTGTGTCCACTATTCCGGCTTTTTGTGCTCTCAATTTTGTATACTACAGCAATGCTACTAGAAGGCAGTGAGTAGGACTTCCCTGGCAGTGAGCTGTATGCACGCAGTCATGTGACAGCATTTCGAGAGGGAGAGCTGACTCTCTCTCCACTCTCGGCCGTACCAGGGCATTAGAACCCTATACAAAATATCGATTAAGCAGTAGTCTGCATCAACGCTTAAACTGATTATGTAGAGCGAAGAAGTTGAAAACTCGATCACTCCACTTATCTTGGGAGTCTCATTAGCCCTGAAGCGGACGAAAACGAACCCCTTTTAGGCTTAAACAGGGCTCTTAGTCACGGAAAGTGAGAATGAAAAGCGAATCACGATGCTGCTGAACTAATGAACGGCATATGAAGCAACTTTAAATACAGGGAGCTACCGCTGGTCGAGAAACGTCAACAAAATGATCAAGAGAATTCTATGACAAAAATATAACATAATTACCAGCTTTCATCCAGTGATCCGCTAAGGCACCAGCTAATAAAACAGATGGGAATATAATTAGCCATGGAACCATATTGAAAACCCAACTCTGAAAGATAAACAATTCAATTAGAGACAAGGACTAATTTGTAAAAATAAAATAATAGTAAACAATTATTGTACTAGTTTTCTTGATAAACCTCTGTAAAACAAAACAATAAGTAAACTGATCTTATTATCAATATAGGGTTGTGAAGATTGTTGAATTTCACTGAAATCATGAACCGGCCAATGTTCAACCACCATTAAATCTTATACTAGGGACGAAATAGATGTCCAGTGTTTCCATGTCTTCAATAGTAGTCTAATATTGAGCGGCTCATGATTTGAATGAAATTAATTTTATATAGTGCTTTAAATCTTAAACAAACGTACAATATTTTCATCAATGTAATGGTTTTACAAATGTGATTTGGTATGAAACATGTGCGAAGGATAATTATGATTATTTACGAAAATAAAACAGCGAAATAATACCAATAATCGTAAATTATAACCAACCTTATCATTTCGACCAGTAAATCTATTAACCACAATTTCCAAATGTTCACTGTGGCATGATTACCGGTAACAATCTATTCTGTTAATTTTTATTCTCATAATGAATTAAACACATATGATTGTATAAAGTAATCAGAACTATTGTTTACCAAGTAAACTAAACTATTTTTTTATATGATTTATACGAAATTACATATTTGGTCACCTTTTTTTATCAATATCACAATAATGTGGATCTTTGTGTGGAGTAAGAGTAGCAAACAACGAAATGAATGCTTATTTCATATTCAGAGCCGTATAATCTTTGTTGTTATTGTTTAACAAAGGGAAATTAAGAAACTAAGAGAAAACTGATATGGACAGCCAATCAGAAGTGACCTAAAGGATAAGTGCATTTCATTGGCTAGGAAATGAATCAATTTTCATGCTTTTTCAACTTTAATCAAAAACTAATATTTGACACTGAATACCATGTTCTTAATTGTGAAATACTATGTTGACAATTAATCAAAAAATCAACAGTACAAATGTTAACATTTGTGAACAGACTAAAAAATAAATCAAAGTACACACACAAACAACTACTATCATGAACTGAAATCTCACTTACTCTTGCATCGGGATAATTATCGTGGAAATAGGAAGGACACCAGTTGAGGATAATATAAAATGTATTATTATGAACGAAATTAGCCAAAAGCATAACCCTATAAACAAATATGAAAAGTGAACAACAATAAAGTATGTGATAAAAAATAAGTGTTGTGAACTAGGACAATTTGAAAAGGATATATAACTAGGTGTCCAAAGTTTCAGAGTGGAAAATCTGGGCAACTTTGTTGTGACGTGTAGCCAGTTAATTTATCAAGTGATTTACGCGCCAATCAGAACACGACTTATACAATCTTAACACGGTGCCACAACAGTGACGTATAACCTGTATGAGCAGCCTAGTGCCCTTATTGGTTCTTTTCCTGACTAGCCCCGCCTATTGAGTCCAGAAAGTCAATATCAGCTTCTACTAAATTAATCATTTATTCCAGACATATTTGGTTTATATACAAGCAAACCAGACCACATCATACCATAAAATAAAAAAATAACAATTGTACAGGATCGGGGCAAAAAGTGGCTGTGATTGGGAGAAAGTGTAATTAGTAAACTGGGTATGACTTGAGAATAGTAAATCGTATAATAATAGTCTATAGAGAAAAAGAAAGCTTAAAATAAAGGAAACATAAATAAACATAATATAGTTACTCAATAGTTATACAATAAGAATATATGTATAATATTAGTCCATTAATAGATCTTAGAAGATATCCATAATTTAATCTTCGCTAGGATATAACAAACCTGTTCCTGCCATCTACATATTTCAACGAGTTGTGTTTTTATTTGTTTTAACACATCACGTCTATTAATCGCATAACCCATTCAGGGACGTTTATGAAAGGTTTACGACCTTTCACTGTACAAGTTACAATAAAGTACAGCCAGAGAAATCGTGGTGGCTGGGAATACACATTGAAAGAATGAGCATTACTCAGATGTCGATTCCTGAAATGCTAACATATGACTTGGAGTCACTCAATATTTATCGTCAGGATCGATCAACAAATAAGAAACGGAAACCTGTTGAGATATTTTGTGCTAAGAATTCTGTATTGTACAAATAATATAATATTGAATAAAGCCATCAATTAATAATAATATTAATTATTATTATTATATATAACAAATACATACTAAGTTGGGTCAAAAATCAATAAAAATGGCAATAAACAATACGTTACTGACATAATAATTAGCTTGGATAATTTCATAAGTAGACGAAGATTATTAGAACAATGATTAACACAATACATTTTGAACAGTCTGTTAAGAACTTTAAGTATGAAGAATAAAAGGTTAACTAGACAAATCAGAAGGTAAAAGAAAAATAATGTTGAGGAAAACAAAATATGAAGCTCGCCAAGTTGAATAATAAAACACTATTACTAGAGTATGTTTCTGTTAAGGACAAAATCTTTCCACGAATACACATGGAAGGGGTGCTTGAATATTTGTATCACTGAAGCTACAGTAAACCTTAGTATACGCTCTTAAGCACTTTTTTTTTAAAAATCGCATAGGCTGAGTTAAGATCATCCTTATAACCTGTTTCAAACATGCGCTTAGCTATAGAAATTGGATGTTTTTCATCTGCTCTTACTGAGTCGTTTGATTTCATTTGTTTCCGTGGTCATTTTGACACATGTTCTTCTTCTGATTATTATCATAGGTCCTCACAAACTGTTTAGAACATTTGTATTGAACTATAACATAAGATCAGTTAATAAACACTGGTAATTACAAGGAAGAATGCGCATGACATATAATCAATACTCCAACAAGTTCCCCTATAATATACATTCATCCAGTTCATATTAAAATCTGTGAAAAAGATTTGCAACAGTGGTTTGTAGTATCAGTCTATATGTTAAGCCCATATACTTTATTCTAGCTTCTGGCCAAGCCAATTCACCCATATATTATGAGTCACATTTTGATCTTGTTAATTATTCGCTTATTAACCTTGACTACTATTTTATATGAGCGTATGTGTATGCATACTTCGTATCCTATTCATCATATGTCTGTCATTCATTTTTATCTGGCTATAAATATTAATTAACGCTTGCTTAAAACAAGTTGGCTTCCCCGCCATCTCCAATACGCATCACTTTTGCTTCACTCTCGAGTTGGCTTCCCAGCCATCTCCAATACGTGTCACGTATGCTTCGCTTGTTTACACTTGCTCATGTGCTTACAACTTTCTGGTCTGCATCAATTATCAATAAAAATGTAGTTGCCGCTTCCCTTTGCCTTCTGATATTATGCACCGTTAAGATTAGTATTATAACGGTTATCAAGGTAAACGATTAACGAAGCACGGCACTACAGGTTAACCACTATTCCTTTTTATATTTGTACACAATTTTTGGAAACAATCTTTTGTACGATAACATCTGTTGCCAACTCATAACAAATATTTGATTAGTCAATTCAAATGCAATCTTCACTGGTTTCTAATAAGAACACGGTATAAGGAGGAAAAAATATCGACTATCGTGATGAGTGTAATAGTATTTAAGTATGCAATAAATTGTAAGCATTTATATAAGAGCTTTGGAGTACATTAACTATTAAAATACATAACTATTCAGTTCAACAAATTAAGAAAACAGAAAAATGTATCGTATAATCGAAAGAAAATAAAAGTGAACCGCGGAATTGAGCAGGTCATCAAAAAGATCATTATATGATCGATAATATAAACAAATAAAATGACAGAAAAAAAATCGTAGAAAACTGAAATTAAATTCATTATAATAGTATGAGAATAAATACAAATTCAGTTAGGATGGTGACTTGCTATTGTCTATAAAAAATAATACAATCAGTCGTTCTACTATGAGTTGACTACTAGTATGATATGATTTACATTTACAAGAAACATATTTGCTGTCATAAGTTTGTTAAGAACTTTATATTTTTATTAGAACCAATAAAGAGCATTAGGCTGACTACAATTCCATTCTATTGATTTTTGAGTATTTTATAATTAATGCGTGTAGAGCGTCATTAAATACATTTTCAAATTGTAGTGAATGTGAAAGAATCTTTAGCCTCTAAATGACTGACTGAAAATTTGATACACAAAACTATGTAGAAATGATTCAACGACAGTCTCTCTCTCTCTCTCTATATATATATATATATATACGAATGAGAGCTGGAAGTCAATCTAGATCCCATAGAATTTCACCGCATCCAATCGGAATAACTGTCAACAAATTTATACATTTCTCTTCCATCAATTATTATCGTATAATAGCTGATGTAATATTTATATCTTTTTATGATAATCATCATTGTTCTCTTGCTGACAAACTAATTCACCTAATCTAAAGAACATGTTTATTATATTCAACTTAATAAGTGAACAATCTTATTTATTGTGAAAAAATAACAAATTGTGAAGGCTACTTTTAGAGACATTATTCAGCTTCATTCATTATCAGTAATTACTGGCACTTAGTTTATGTATCTGCTTTATAACCATGATCATTAGCTTTCGTTTAATCAATAACCTAATGTTATACCTTCTTTTACTTTAAATATATTGTAATCTGAACATGAGCCTAAGATGCTATTTTTTATATTTTCATTAATCGATTTTAGCATAAATTAGATATTCTCATTTACTGAGTGCCGTGATTCAACTATTCATATATTTAGACATGTACATTTCTACTTCAGTTATGGGAACATGGTGGATTCTGCTCTCATAATTTCATCTTCTCTTGTCAAGCAGAATTCCCTAAGCAAGTCATTAGTCGACGAACAAGATCGTTTTTCTGCTCTCAAGGATAGTTGGACATAAGTGGAATTTACCCATTCGCACTCCCAAGGTTATTTCAAGTAACCTAGGGCAATAAGGCCATTAACCAGCTCTGAGACAAATCTATCAGCATATCTAACTAGAGAGACAGTGGACAGACCAAGGAGCCAACAGTATTTTACTATAAACGCCTGTCAATTTAAAATCGGTTTGAAGTCGATACAAGCAGACTTAATTGGATCACCAACAGATGGATATTGTAACCCTCAGTATAATTTTGATGTTTACTCATACCCATTTATCTATTGCACCTCCCGCCGCTATTCAATGCACATAAGTGTTTTGTTCTTATTTTTTATGAATGACTACAATCAGTTCAGGAAGTCAGTCACTGACTATTGCACTGTGATATGTTGGTTAATGTGAATTATCCGCTTAGAGCACAAACGATTATCATAACCAATGATTGGAGACGTCAAGTGCCATGAATCAGATTCAGCAGCAATGGTGCAAATGTATAAATTCTTTGCTTTTTAAGTGCAAAGTACTTTTACAAGACTGGTAGGACCCTGTGTATGCACTAACCCTGGGTAGTAAGCAGTAAGACATAGTCGAGAAATTCGTGTATCTGAGAAGCTGCGTAAGTGCTAGTGGCGTGAATGACTGGATCGATTCACGAATAATAGAAGCCAGAGCGGCTTATGTTAATCTGGGCCATTTTGGCGCCTTCGTGATGTTACTCTGGCTTTACTAGGTTGGATTTACAGCACGTTCGTGAGAGCGATTCTCTCTATGCCTGTAAAACCTGACCTCTCCGTACTGAGGATGTCGAGTGACTCTGTTTGATCATCGTTGTCTACGAAGGACCGCCGACAAAAGGAAAGACACAAAATCGTTTTAGTAATGCAGAGGTTCGCCAACACGTGTTCAGGTACGGTAACGACGGTTCATTAGGTATCACTGTCGTGAAACACTGACTTCGGTGCCTTGAATATATACTAAGAATAAGATACCAGCGAATTCCACATCGTGAATTATATGACGACACCGGAACTGATTGGAAGAGAGAAGGTGGTAAGTGTATGACATGTCTTAGTATGGAAGAAAGCTGTACACGACTGGCTTCTGTTGAACCTACACGACTCCCTGGTTGACAGTTCTAGAGATAGTGCGACACGTTCGTTTACGATTTATGAGAAATGGCTTAGAATAGAGGCCACGTGGTCTTTCCGTAGATTTTATTATACTCACCTTGTTTTCTCTATCTCCTCACAATCTTATTTTTATTGTGTGGCGCATATATATATATATATATATTGGTGCCTTTTAGTATCAATGTTTATGTGTTTAAATAAATGATATGTGAAATTCTCTCAAACATCCGAGATCTAAAATATTCCTGTACTTCTTATTCCGTGAACTCATTTTGTCTCATAGAATCGTGCCTTTTTGTACTAATGTTTATGTGTTTAAATAAATAATATGTGAAATTCTCTTAAACGTTCGAGATCTAAAATATTCCTGTACTTTTCATTCCGTGAACTCATCCTTTCTCATAGAATCGTACTATCTATCTTTAATGTTTCCTACCAACAGTAATACTGTTACTACGTTTGCTAATGTGACATTAATCTTAACAATTCCATCGTATTGATTTATTATTGCGTGGCAACTTGAACCGATGGGCATATGTGATAGCTTCTACGCTTCTAATGGTTGGCTGGTTGACTAACGGGAAGACAATGAGGTGATCCATGTACTTCAGAAATCCTTTAAGTAATAAAAACCAAGTGGTACATGTTTTGACAGTACCTTTAAACAGATATCAAGCACATTTTTTACGGAAAAAGTTTCAAATAAAATATATCTATGCAAAGTGAATCATATGAATTATTTATACGTACATTTAAAAGGTGGATGTAGCGACGCCATTGTGAACGATTTTGAGCTATGTCACTGATTATGAAAATCACCCAAACCTCAATCAGGTAATCTGCAGTTATCTACATGACTCAGCACAACAGTTAGTGAAATCATGAACAGACGCTATATTTTCGTTTGTCTTCCGCTATCAAATTTCGAACCCACTCCTAAACCAACCATTATCGAGCATCGAGGTAGGCAGATGGGGATACGTAATACATGTCCTAAGTATCTCAGACGATAAATATTCAGTATCACATCAATCGACTTGCCATTATTACACAGTACTCAGTGTCTAACCTGAGAATTTCAAACTCCATTATCCCAAGATACACGAGGAGTGGCTTGAAGATACGTATGACCGAATAGTAGTGACCAACGAATATGCTGCTTTAAGGTCTAGCAATATAACCATTCTCTATTTTTATAAGTTCCCACTTTGTTGTAGATTATCATAGATAGACCTGAGATTAATAAAGTAATTAAACTTATGTTACTGTCAAGACAAATTTACCAAAATAAATGATTATATTCGGATGGATAGAATCCAACCACATGAAGTGAAATAACCAGTATCGATGATAAAAGATGAAGATCATAATATATCGTGATATGATAATGAATGCACTAACTATGAGATATAAAATATACGGGTTAGATCCTAGTACGGTCAAAGAAGGGCAATTATGATTAATTCCATGATAAAATAATTCAGTAGTACAATACTATCTACTTTTAAATAATTACAAAGCCAATGTTAATCTGTTAAAAAAACAGTTACCCTAATGACAACTTAATTTTATTTGCTTTTTACGAGTTTTGTTTAGAACTATACAGTGAAATAAACTCAAACCAGTTAAAACTTTTAAATTCATGTGATTTTCACAAACTGTTTTTTAGTCAATCAGTCGTAAGTGTGGATACAGTCAGAATTCCACTAAAGATTATACAACTAAGAAGTATACAAAATTATTCGCTATGACAAAGTCAATAAAAGCCTATCAAAATAATCACGCAGAAAATAGACATAGACATTTATAACTCATTTCTTAACACTTAAGTCACTGTGTAATGTCGTAAGATAACGTTGCATGAATTTGGCCCAGACGAGGAATTAACTTCACCTCAATAATTTACATGTTGCTCTCTGTTAAAAAACAATAGAGATCGATAAGAGCAATAAATTTGGCCTTCATCCCAAACAAGTGAACGTAAATTTCAAGTTCACTGTCCCAATAGAAGGCAAATACATTACAAGCTATTACATGTTTGACAAAATATTTTGAAATTGTATCCTATGATAAAGCAATAGAATGGTAAGAATATGATATAAAGAAATGCAGTAATCCATACTCGAATATAAACCACCATGAGATCAAAATATATTGAATCAATAAACTCAACGCTACATTTTCTGAAAATTAATTTTAACACATGGCTAACGGGTACCGCGTTATAGTGTCAGTTACTATGTTAGGCCTACATAACTTATTCTAGCTTCTGGACAGGTCAACTTAACAATTCTCCTTGAGTCACGTTTTAACCTTGTTAATTATTCACTTATCAACTCTGACTGTTTTTATATGAGTGCATGTGTGTTTATAACTTATCTTACTCATCACATGTCTGTAACGTAATTTTGTTCGGCTACAAATATCGATTACCGCTTGATTAAATCCAGTTGGTTCACACATCTCAACCGCTCTCTTTTCTTCGCTCGTTTGTCTGGATCAGCGATTGTATGAAATATACGTATTTGAAATTCATTCTCATATTTGACTTAATTAATTCCGTTATTCACTAACGCGGATTAATTAGATAATTATATACGAGGATAGCCGATATGTATATTTCAATAACGTTTATACGATCCAATTGGAGTCGGACATTGAGCTACTAAAGTAGTGAATTCGTCGATAACACCGTTCGATCTAAGTGACGTCAAAATGAAGGGCCCCACTACAGCGTGATTCGTAACATTGTGGTGTGTGCTACTTATGTCGATAGATGTAAGAGAACGAAAACAGAGAATGATTGGTGCGGAAACGAAGGAAGAATCAAGTCTCAGACGATTGATTAACATTTCGCAAATGAATTATTTATTGTATGGTTCTCAAATTTTACGAAGACATTGTATAATTTTGTATTCACATACATTTGGTTGTCCCCGCCTGTGTTCTCCTTCACTATAGCATTTGGAAGTAAGACAGTTCATGACAAATAATATGCTTTAAAACACAGTCGATAATGAATCTGATAATATGAATTAAAATTATGAAATGCCTATATTTAGTTAAGTGAAATAGGTTTATATATAGTTCCTTAAAATGATAATACTGATCTGACCTAAAATGTAACCTTTGAACTAATACGTAGGTAGACGTTAATTCACAAGAACAAAAATGGAAAAATCAACTCATTTATCAAGTATAGATTCATGTACTCCAATCTGAACTCGTTTAAGCGCTACTACCCGGGTTTTTTTAGGCAGCTGTAGGGAGAATGAAGTTCGAAATGTAATCTATGTTATACATATATATATATATATATATATATATATATATATTACTCAGTCAGTCAAAACGTAGAACTTCGTACGAACGTACATCAGTTCGAGTTGCCATACCACATTAGCACAGAGATGCAGTTGTCGATTCAAATCCCATAGTGGTAGAAGTAATAAGAGTATAAGCAGTAATCCGAAAAATTAGGGTTTGAAGATGTTATTCAATGAGTATAATACAGTGAAATAAATTTGGAAAGAGAAAAAGATAGAGACATGAAGAATTCAGAAGACTAGAATTTGGTAGAACACAGAGTGGATGCAACTTCGCAACTGCAAACGATTTTGAGCAATGCCATTCAAGGTCTTTAACCATCGATTGCTATCATCTCGAGGATCCCAACCAGGTAGTCTACACCTACCAACATGGCTCAGTCCGCTTGTCAGTGACTTCATGGATTTGTGCCGTGTTTTGGCCTGGCCACCCCTAGCTTTCTTCAAACCTACTCCTACACCATAAAACATCGCTCATCCGGGCAGTCGGTGGTTGGACATGTCCCAGTCATCTCAACTGATGAAGTTTCAGTACGTCATCAATCGATTTGCCATCTTTACTTAGTACCCGTTTCCTAAAAACTGCATTACTTACTCGGTAGTTCCAGGATATACGAGCAATGCTTCTAAGACACCCATATATATTATTATGTTGTATAGTGTTATGTTGCTACGGTTTGTCTTCCTAAAAACCGAATTGTGCAAAGTTCGTTGAATATAATATAATTAAACAATCTGCACATTATAAGCAAAGATAGATGGTGGCTGGCAATGGAATGGAGGACGCGCGTTTTGTCCTATGTCGGACTCGTCAGATGGATGTACCTGTATTCCAGAGTTAGTTTTTACTCTGGGACTCGAATGCATTACCGTTCTCATCAAACGCCATCACGATATCCACTTAGCTATTAAGTCCAGAAGATTTAAACAAATACGAAAATAAATTAGAATCCATATATCAGTTTACCAAAATCTATATTTTTAAAATATAGTTTTAAATCTACCAAATAGCTTAAACTTTTAAGTCTAGAACCTCAAAATAAAAATATTTCTTGCGTAAACACTAAAAACATTTGATATTTGACAAATCAATACCGTGAAATATTTAGCCGAAATAAAAAGTGAGTTTTCAGAAATTCCAATGAGAATTGAATATATTTCAAATACTGTGAAACTATTCGCTCTAATTTAGACGAAAGCTCTTATATAGAGATAAAGTTTACTGCGCAAAAAAAGTAAGAGAGTAAACCACATATCAAATCTAAGATTTGTTCAGTATTTTGAGATCAGCAATAATTTTCCACTACTACAGAATCATACTGAAAATCCCCTACTACACATATTCGAATGGACAATGTATAAAACATTACCTTGAACAAATTATAATAGCTTACCAAAATGGTTTGTGTCTGAAAAGAAGAGACCAGTTTAAAGGTCGTAAGGGTACACTGGATAGGGAATCATTATCGACACTTTTTGGATTTATATACACAAATTTTGATTCTGACGGCTACATAAGAAACAAAATAGACAATATCATGATAAGACCGACATGAATATAATTTTGAAAGATGAGTATAATTACAGCACTAATAATAGTATGTATGAATACACTTCTTATGTAATTACTTTCAAGACGTGGTAAATGGGTTTTCAGCAAGTAATGATTATATATATATATATACACTACACTTTGTCATTTAATTTGTGTGAGGACTGGAATACTGTCCGGGTGTTCAAACCGAAACAGGTGGTTTTATTAGGGAAGCACGCCCGGAGCCTTTGACCTACGGGTTTAATCCACAAGGCAGTGGAGCAACGTAAAAAAATTTAGTCTCATGGTGACCAAAGATTGGTTCATACGTCATTTATTCCTTCAGGATCCTGAAGCCCATGCGCACTATTGATTTGAAATCAAAGTCTTTCAACTCCACTGGGTGGATCCTCCGTATTCACCAACCTAGTTGAAGTGCTGGACGTTCGCTTTTCGCCCTCCCAATTTCGTAAATAACACCCATGCCGCGAGAAGGCACCATCAAGGCTTGGTCTTTCGAATTATTTCTCCACAATACTCTTTTGTAAATGGAAATAATATTTTCCATTCTCAAACCACCTTTAGAAAAGGCAGGATGGATTATTACTACACAGTGTTGAGCTGAAATAAACCTACTAAACAATACAAACCAAACCCCAGAAACAAAAAATTGTTGCTCATTACATTCTTTATCACAATATCACTGATAATAAATATTGATACTGACTTGCAATAAATGAATTAAATCAAAAAGGTACAAAGGATGGTGACATAAGGGGTGAGTAGTTAACGATACTTATAAACCCGTCCACGTAAATTGGTTCAATAAAGTAAGTCTGAAGTTATTTAGGTATTTTAGTAGTGCCTTAAGTATGCAGACGACTATCTGGGTGCACTAAAATCGAACTTTTAGTAGTGAGGACATATTAAGAGTTTCATTAAAGCCATTGTTAAATAAAATATAATTATCCTCAGATAAAACATATATTTAAATCCTCAAATAAACTAAACCCGAGTAAACTGTTTTTACCATGAGACGTAATTAACCTGATCATTGATACACAATGGTTGGCATTAGTTTAAGTTGTTTACAACCACTGTTTCTCATTATTTACGATTTCCATCAGTATGAACCTTCCTTAGGGAAGTAAATAACAGCGAGTATGTACCTTCATAAGACATCTACACTGTCATTTACATATTCCTTTTATAATTTTATCATCGCATTAAATGAGAAAAATGAATTTGTAAAAAGTAACCTTGAGTAAATTTACAATGAATTATTTTACTAAACTAACCATTATTTTTTCTTTCACATCCAGTATGTTAATACAATTTTCTGACTTCATTTCCCGACTTATTGTTACATTTTTGTTAATGAAATATGAATTTATTAATATTCTAGGTAAGATTAAATGCAATCTGGGTAGTCTCTTCGATTCACGGGTAACAATTAAATAGACAATAAAAGACCATGCAAAAAATAATATTCCAATCCAGAAAAACGGTGTACGCCAGCCATCATTTTCAGCTAAGTAAGAACCCAATGAACCACATAAGATTGTTCTGATATAAAAATGAAAGACAAGCAAGTGATATTAAAATATTTTCGAAAAAAAAAATGTCAGACGATAAACCGATAAAAACAAAATAAAATAGCATTCATTAACACCGTGAAAAGAATAGAAATTGGTCTGCCTAATGTTATGTAATCTAAGTTTGCAGATTTAATTATATCAGTCAGTCAGATGTAATCAACGTAGAACCTGACACAAATTTGTTGACACAAGTTCCCGCATCACGTTAGCAAGATGAGATGAGAATAACAAGATAAATTACAGAAACGGTCGAAACTGTAGCAGCATTGATAGAAAAAACATTCAAACCTTGTGAATTCGGTTTGAAAAGACGGGGCGGGAAGATATGCATGAAGGGATATTGGGATTCATGATTAAGAGGGAGATAAAGAGGGAATGCATTTGTGTTATTGTGATCACTTCTGAGCTACGTCATTTAAAGTCTCTATCAAATGTTTATGGTTATTTCACGAACATAAAACAGATAGTCTATATCTACAACCAAGGCTCAGACTAACAGTCAATGAGTTTGCTGAATGATGGGATGTTTTAGTTTGATTTCCTGTAGCTTTCTTCCAATCTACTTCTACACATATTTGATTATTCCTTCATTATTACCCTTAAAAAGTGAATATTGCGTATAAACAATTGTGAAATTGAGAAATTTACAGAAATATATCCATTAAAAAATTCTTCCTAACACCTACAGATTGTTTAATATTTGTATTAAGAAAACATTAGACGAGAACCATATTAATAGCAAGTCCATCGCAAACGAGATACATTTTCGAGGAAATTATCATGAACTGATATTAGTTACAGAGCCATTAACATAACCAGAACTCAATGAACGACCAGCTTCTTCTAAATTAAGATATTTAGGCAATGACATTTCACTATCTAAATTATTTGGTTAGATAAGTTCAACTGTAAGTAGCTGAGTATTAGAGACACATATATATCTTTGATAACACATAGAAATAACCACTTCATTATATTCTAAAAGATTTCATACAAGTTCACATTTATACTAACAATAAATGATTATTAACAGCTAGTTCTCAACGAAATAGTCTGGCAGAATTACCTGCATCTTATGTAAATAAGTATTTTATAAGCATTTTTATATTATTATTACAATCAACATAACTATTATGAATGGCTTTATTTAATCTAATATGCATAGTACAACACAGAATTCTCAGTATAGACTATATTAATAAGTTTCTCTTACTAAAAGAAATCAATAACTGGATACATTTATGCATGAAATAAGTAAATAAACCAACCCGAATTAAATCAGATGCTCTTTAATAAGATTAGAATCTGTATAACTTTTAATTAGCAACATATTTAAGAACACAAGTTATTGACTAGGTCAGCTCTAACAATCTATTCGTCAAATAGTATATTTACTAGATAAGGTATTGTAGAGCTTTTAACATTTGCTTGAGAGCATGGATTCCAATTTATTGACGTCTCGTTCTACCAGAAGACATGCAAGGAGAAATAAGTGGATGGAAGAAATATGGAAAAAGATTAAGATAATTCCAATAGCTAAGAAAGTATTTGGAGATAAGAACGCAAAATCTAGACCCATAGGAGTAAATCCACTTCTCAAAACAATGGAAAAACTATTGCTACTTCTACCTCAACTCGCATTAAAAGAGCATTTTGATTCACACCAATATGCTTATTTATTTCTTTTGGTGAAAGAAACTTATTGAAATAGTTCGTGGTGAGAATTTTAAGTTGTACTAAATATATGAGATCAAATAAATCTATTATTGATAACAATAATGATAAACATACAGGATAGTCCTGCTTTACCTCACCACACAGATTTTGTTAAAAAGATTGATAGATTACACAACGATTCCTCATTTCAGCAAATTGAACTCGTATATAGTTGAGTATATTCATGTTAATCCGTTTTCTAGAAGTCTGTAGTTGATAGTGACTTGATATAAAACACGTTTTTAAAAGATTTTAAAGGTTATTACACCACAAATTGAAAAACTGAGGTTCATAAAAATGTTAATAAATACATACCCCAAATGTGTACCGGCAGTTATCACAGCAAAAGTGATATTTCGATTAGATACTTGAACACGATTGGCCATTAAACTTGCTAAACTCGGATAGTAAAATCCTGAAAGTTTGGTGAACAGATAAACATAAAAATAGTTTGTCAATTTTGTAGAAGAATTGTTATCAAACGGAGTTTTAGAATAAGAAAAAAAGCAAACAATTGTTCTGACATAGAATATACAATTTAGTATCCTAAGTGACAAATATCATATTGTTTAACTTTCATAATTGTCATCATTTTATCGTATTTACATTAAAACTTGCTTTATCTTTAAAAGGTCAACTTCGAATTTATGGAAGGCTACATCCCAAGAGATCATCACTAAAGGTGGTAGTAAATAAAACCTAGATTGTAACCGTTTTCAATAGTTTTGAAAACTGAAGTGGAGACATTACCTTAACTGATTAAACTATCTTAAATTACATTTTACTTGATAGAAGTAGTATCAAGAAATAAATCAGAGTAGATCGTTTTTACTTATTTCAAGAAATATATACTTTGACCAATTAATTTTATTATTGGGTTTTTGAAGGATATTTTTAACCGATAATATTGTCCTTCATCAACTTTATTGAGCCACAAGTGATTAATTAAGAATATGTATGAAAGCTGCAACGTAATCAGTCAAACATTCTCCAACTCTGCCCATCATAACAATACATCAAAATGAAAGGTCATGTAAAAAGAAAAGAACGTATAAAAATTGCTAAGTTGAAACACTGTTCAAATTTCTTACCATTGATTAAAACAAAGTAAATAAATAACTTAACAGTCAACATAACGGAACAAAACAATTTACAACCTGTTACGTCGTTGAACAGTCTACCCAGTACAATGCAGAGGATAACTTGTCTAAATCTAAGACCTTGACGCGATAGGCTGATTGGTTCAACCTTGAGGCTAGCACGAGTGACTTCGAATTGAGACTAACTGCTTGGGGTAAAGAGACGAAAACTATTCTACCACCTGATTGGCTGACAAGCACGCGAGAGAGAGAGAGAGAAGACAAGTCAACTGGAACACTACTCGATTTATTCTCAATTTCGATCTGGTTCCTGATTCAGATTAGTATAAGAAGATAAGTGAATAAATCGATGACTAACCAGACCACAACGCACAATACAATTGGGAAAAATACAATTACGTTCCCAAACTGGGGATCAAAGTAAAAAAATGAATACAAAAGATTACGTTTAAATTACAATAGCTTTGGAACAGAAAAGGCTATGACAGTGAATGATACATCAAAAGAAAGCTTATGGTTTGTAGAGTAAACTAGGAACAAAAAGAGTTAATGTTTTAAAAGCTTTGAATTAAATGAAATAACGTCCCCAACAATAGCTTCCGTAGTTTGTCAAGGCTTCTTTTTTCTCTGTTCACATCACAACCGAATTATTATTATACATCCAATAAGAAAATCATATTATACAAAGATGGTCACACGAAAAGATTAATTGTCCCACCAAAGAAGGCACAGGAAGTTAGCAATTACCATAGCAATATGGGTGGAGTAGTATTATTCAAATATAACCATAGTAGCATGTCATTAATGAAGGATTATAACATACCATAAAATTTGAATAATGTCACTAAGGTAGAAGTAACCATAGCCCCAGAACTGGGACAATTCCGACAGTCAGCTCTTTGAAATCAATAAAAGCAGTGTGGCTGTGGTAAAATTTGACTGGGGAAAGTATAACTATTAAGCGATTTATTTACTCATAGACTGAATTCGATTCAAATCACAAAATATTATGATAATGTATAGCATGTCTAGTACAGTACATTTTATTCAATATTACCACAAGAAATCTTTATTCCACTATGTATCAAGATAAAGCTTGGTAAACAACAATATCCTGACTTTAACTATCACCCACTTTAGAAATGCAGAGTAAACAAGTTATGAAAAAAACAGTCAGTCATATTCAACATTGACATGTTGGTGCCCTAACCTAAACTATTCCAACTCCAACTTCAATACTGTGGTGAATGGTGAACAAGACAACTTTGATCCCTTACTAACTACCGTAAGAAATCCAGTCGATTTATGCAAGTTTATTGATCAAGACCCATTAGAATTCTAAAAACATTTACGATAATTGGTTGTATACCAATTACAATGAGTACTATATATAATCATATATATATATATATATGATCTACAACAATGAAATGTTATGTTACGAAATAATTATATAATTTCACCTTAATTATGTAATATCGAGTGAGTGGAAGAAACAGGATTGTAGCAATCAAAATATTCACTCGGAAAATCAAACAGCTATTACATTGTATAATATATAAAAAGAACTAACATAATATTTCGATAAAAGGTCGGTAATATAGTAGGTGTGTAAGAATCAAGAGGAGAATGTTGGTAATATGTAAAAAATACAAAAGTGTAAGAAATTAGAACATTGTTTAAATATTTTTGAAGGAAAGGATTTAATTAAAGTTCAGCTGAACACTAACTCCAATACCGATGGCATCAGTGGATGTAGACACTTCCTTCGGATCCAAAAGTCATGTTTGTGAGCACGGATTCCAATAGCTTCAGCAATATGCAACAGATGAACTCGTAAACCATATGGTAAATATGATGTAATATGGTGGATAACCTTAAAGGCTTTATTCAATCTAACTTAATGACTTGTGTCCACCAAGTAAGCGAGAATAGAACACTTATTCACTTTTATCTGTCCTTTGCTCAACCAAGACGGATGGTGTTCCGCTATGTAATGACGGACTTGGAGAATTGTAAGCTCTATATAACTGGTTCTACAGGAGCAGTTGAATTGGTGAATACACATGGATGTGGAGAATTCAGGGAGTCTGACCAGAGTAAATGTTTTCTGGACAACCTTTCTTAATCTTCGATCTACAATTTCTGCGATAGCGTCATTTCGAAATTGTAATTTTAAGAACAGTATCTTCTTCGGAACGGTAGATACATTTGGTCTTTTTTTCATCTCATTCACGTTTGTTGATGAATTTCATTGGATATCTATTCTTACTAAGCAGGTTATGAATATTATTCAGTTCATTAGAGTGAATCATTTTAGCACGATGAGTTACAATCTTTACCAAGCTTCTCTTATATCTGATTGGTACAGTTCTATAGAAATGAGTGTATTATTCAACCTAAGACTTTCTATGTATCCTTTTTTTCAGTATTTCATCTACTCTTATTGTTAGTTGGACATCTGCAAACGAACAAGTGAAGATAGAATACTAAAAAGAGGGATACATAAAAATTCTGCAGTCGGACAATATACTCGAAGAATTCATGCACTGTTAAGACCGTCCCACCTTTCTCCCAATCTACTTCTACACGAGCTAATATCACGCGTACATATAGGGGGTGATTGGACATACGTAAAATTCGAAAACGATATGATAATAATAATAACTAGTGATGGGAAAAGGATAACAGTATATGGAGCATTCAGACAAAAATTAATGGATTGTACCGGGTGGGAAGATTTTTAGGCCGTGTTACTCAACATTTTAAACTATTATTTACTCATATCAATCGCATTTCTATGAACTAAGCCAGCCATGCATAACACAATTTTGTTTAACAGACACTGAACCGATAAACTGACTTTTGAAATAATTCCATTCGAACTATAAGAGGTTCATCCGAATCGGACACTGCTTTGACGAAAAATGTGTAAAGTTTAAAAAATAATTAATTCCCATTTCTATTTTCAAACGGATAGAAAAACGATGGCACAGTTGTATGGTGACGCAAACTATTACACAGTACATCATTATAAGATGGGAGAATCAAGAAGAGAAAAACCAAAGATAAGTACTTAATAAGTAGTAATAAAGTAGGGGGACAAAGGTAAGATAGATGAGTAAGTACAATGTATGGAAAATATAGAACAATAAGACCTTCTAGTTGAAGGTTATATTTGGATCACTGAGTTTTCTCTAGAACCTTCAGTCAGAAAGCTGAAATCTTGCTAAATGACACGAATTATCGGCTGAAGACTTAAGGGTTTGATTGCATGTATTTATTTGATCACCCTGATACCCTTTACATAGTATTCCCTACAGCACAACACGTTGAAGTAGATAATGACTAAACACACACACTATGAACATTGCCCAAAGCCGATGGACGTTGTGAACAAAAACCCATTAATGTGGAATCAGATTCAAAAAATATCTACACACTACACCCAACAGGTGACAACAGTATAAATGATCTGTTCTGATTGGTAAATAGAAAAATATCAATATTATATTAATACATAAGTTATGGAATATCTGCATAACGGTATGACAAATTTAACGGAAATGCACTATTTAATTATGAATCTTTATTTACAACAGAGAATGTATTTTAGAAGTAAGCAAATAACGTCTGACATTAAAAAGGTATAAGCACTAAACAGAACAATCGAATTGAATAATATGTAAGATGGGTTAACTTAAACATTTGCGTTCTAAAACTTCTACTTTTAAACGCATGGCGAAACAATAGATACATAAAACTTACCTTGAAATATCCCTAGTAAGAAGCGAGTAATTATGAAAAGCCCATATATATCATTTGAGCCCAGGTTGATGCTTGGCAGCCATATAAAGCAAACGGTTAGTATAGACCAACCAAGAGAACTGATTGCAATTACAATTTCTCCACCAAACACATCACTCAAGTAACCCCCCAAGTATTGTGTAACAGCGTAGCCCCAAAAGAAGATGCCCATCATGAAACCCTGTAGAAAAAGTGGTATCACATAAAAGAAGCTGCTTTAGACCATTGTCTGGTAACCCTGTTGTAAGACACTAACGGCATTAAATTCATAGTAGCAAGGATATTTCATTAAACACAATGATATATTTGCCTTAATTATGAATTACATTCCTTTTATTTCGCAAACATTTTGATCAAAATATCTGAAACAGATATCACATACAGTAAAATGAAAACTACTCAAGTAAGACAGAAATCTCTACAGATGTGAGTTGCTGATTTAAATCAGAACTAATGAGCATTTCGTCCCTTGGGACTATTGAAGATTGCATGCACAACCAATCTAGAATCTGAATTGTCCAACTCAGATGGATGCAACTTACACATGCACAAATCCATGTTAAGTGTCAGAGGGCCGTCTTCGTTAATTTTTATGACAACCTAGCCGCATAAATGAAGAGAAAGCTTTTCTTTACAGAGTTAATAAGCGCTTCACCATCTAAGAGTATCTTGAAAGACTAGACCCCTATCACATTATGTCGCATTACCTATCAGTCAAGCAAAGAAATGTCTCTCGTTTTTAGCCATACCCACTTTGTGAAGGCGAGTGTAGCTAATCAACTGACCAAGCCTTGACAGATGAACGACAACCGAAGATTAAAAATGAGTGATTCACAACCAAAAACTTTAAACAATAAAGTGATGGTCCGGTAAAGAGAATAGGCTTTCAGGTTTTCAGCACTAGAGTGGAGAAGCTTGCCAACTGAAGGTAATAGCCCATACGGTACTTTTGTCAGAAGGAAGAAATTTACTATTCGGTTTGACCATCATATTTGAAGATCAATTTTTCTACTCTTTAGATGATAAAACTACAAGTAATCCAAATGTTTAAAAGTGATTTTCTCACCAAGTGTTTTTGGGTTGTCCAAATTGATTGAAACCACCCAACAACAACCGAAAGGTCTTATTTTTTATTTGTAAGGAGGTTAAACGGTCGAACATGCCAGCAATTCATCAGTTTGGTTGCGAAGATAATTGAAACCTTACGAACAAATATGAAGAATTGCTAGTTTTATTGAAACTTACTTTGGACTTACCATTTCCTTACGATTCCAATTCAATTCTGAGGCAATAGCAACGGAAGTAATCGGCATTACTGCCCTAGAAGCATAGAGGCCAACCGCACCAATAAACAGAAGGCTCATCCATTTATGCCTTTCGGCTCTGGTAAGAGAAAGTAAGTAGGATAATTAATAAAAAAACACTTTGGAGCTTTTCTAAATATAAGATATTCAGGTCACCACAAATTAGAAACTAAATTTAGCAATAATCGAGCAGTAAAAATAGTTCAACCTTTGAGTCGACTTGATAGTGACTTAAATAAAAAATAGTGATTACTGCCATGCCTAATGAAGGTGAAATTTTTAAAAGCAGATCCAAAAATTATTAATATGTTGAGAATTAATTAAAGGTGATAAGGATCATTATTTCTTCATTGAAAAAATACGATAAAACTGTTCAGACACAGCCAGGTCGTAGTCAGTCATAATTAACATAGAGCACGGCAAAAATGTGCAGTAGGCTAAGTTGTCCATACAATGCAAAGCAAACGTGAAAATTTTTAATAACATGAACGGAGAATAGAAAATATTCTCCTTCCAACAGTGTTGTTTAATTTTCTATAGGATTTTATATTATTAGCCAAATACATTAAAACAGACTGGAAATAGATGAGTGAAAAGTTTGTGTCGTTGTAATGTGAAGAATAGCACCTTTTACTTCTTGAAGATATTTAAAACTAGTCCCGAGGCATTGATTACGCTATCATCAATAGAATATAGGTGTAAAAAATTTAGTACACCATAAGCCCCCAAATGCCCTGGTACGGCCGAGAGTGGGGAGAGTTCTCTCTCCCTCTCGAAATGCTCTCATATGGCCACTCGTATATAGCCTCTGCCAAGGAAGTCCTACTCACTACCTTCTTGTGGCACTACTGTTGTTTACGAAATTGAGAGGACGAAGAGCGAATATCCAGCGCTTTAACCGGGTTGATGGATGTGGAGTTTCCACCTAGGGGAGTTGGAAAACCCTGATTCCAAACCAATGGTGCACATGAGCTCCAGTATCCTGAGGGAAAAAATAGCGTATGAACCAATCGTTGGTCACCAGCTACCATGGGACTGCATTTCCTCACGATGCTCCACTGCCTTGTGGGTTAGACCTTTAGGTCAAAGGCTCCAGGTGTGGGCCCCTAAGAAAACCACCTGCTTCAGTTTGGGCACCTAAGCAGTATCACAGCCCTCACGCAAATCGAATGAGATTTGTGCGGCGCATATGTATCTGGTGCCTCCTTGTACCAATATTTATGTGTTTAGATAAATAAATAAATAAAGTATGTGTGGTTAGGCTCAAAAAGATCCTGCACAATATTGCCGTTATAAAACTTTTCATTGGCTTGTCTAAAATGTTTATAGAATGAAGACTTAGATGAAAAGTGACTGGTTCATGTAACAACGAAGTTTTCTTCTATACAATGTAAAGTGGGTTAACACATGCTGTTAGGTTAAAATTCAAACTTAGCTTGATGTAAGTTAAACCAAAGTAATATGTCACGACATTTAAAGTACCATTTTCTCAGATAAATTAAACATATACCCTGTAAGTTATGTTATAAACTAGTGTCGTAGTAGATGTGTGACTATGGTGTTCCATAACATCTATGTGATTCACCAAGCTTACGTATTCAGCTCTTAATCCAATGGCTCGATAACAGACAACTATATGACACAGAAAATTAGTCTAGGTATTTTTAGTGTAGAAAGTCAACTGAACTTCCTTACATTTTTATAAGGTTAATGTGTATTCTCATCAAGATGGTGATACTAAAAGCCACAAACAAACATATGATGGCACTGAATTGGATTTTAGTATTCGATTGGATAAGGCTAATTAGCTCTGAGTGCAATAGTTTACATTGGGGATTGACCTTAATTATGTAACCGCTGAAGGCCAGAAAGCACTGGATAACTGTTTTGACCTAGTGTGGAATCTCCAGCAGTGTGTGTCCACCACTTTACTAAGTACAGGACCCAGGACCCACGCGTCTTGTAGTGAGCTCTTAATATTTAGATCACTGAGTTGGCATGGAATTCAACCAATTTGTAATATTGCGCAACCAAATTTTAATGACATTCGTGGTCCCCAAATGTCCTGGTATGGCCTAAGATGGGGAGAGTCAGCTCTCCCTCTCGAAATGCTCTCACATGGCCACGTGCACACAGCGCTCTGAATAGGATAGTGGACACAGAGGATCCACCTAGGGGAGTTGAAAAACCCTGATTCCAAACCAATGGTGCACATGGGCTCCAGTATCCTGAAGAAACAAATGTTGTATGAATCAATCGTTGGTCGCCGACTACCATGGGACTATATCTCTTGACATCGCTCCACTGTCTTGTGGATCAGACCTTTATGTCGAAGGCTCCGGGCGTGCCCCCCCCTAATAAAACCACCTGCTTCAGTCTCAGCACCTGGGCAGTATCACAATTCACACACAAATCAAGTGACTTATGTGCTGCACCTGTATTCGGTGCCCCTTTGTATTTTTGTATTTATGTGTTCAAATAATAAGTTAAATAAATAAATAAATAATAAACCCCCACATGAGCAGGTGAACTGACGAATGATATCAACCACACAGAGCAGACTCTAACAGAGAGCATTTCTGAACATTACAGAATACAGAAGTCAGTAAAAGCTCAACTAGTTCATTCTGGCCAACTAGCTGTAGCAGAGACCTCCTTCAAAATCATCCATTCAGGATGGAGAACCTGTTTCGAAGGAAAATAAACAGAAAAATAATAAACAGCAGAGTCTCTAGCTGTTCATCAATTCAAACCTAAGCTCAATATACAAAACCACTATGCCCAACCCCTTATTCTACAACGGTTTTAACCTTTCTTATTTTACCGAATCTACTTTTTATTATCCTTTCCAGATATTTTAACAACTATTAATTAGCGATTATTACAGCCTCATAATATTTTGTTTATACTACCTATCAAGTAGGTAATTACCTATACCGAAGACTGTTCATCGTTTACTGGATTATTACGCAGTGTTTTTCAATACCTGACTTTTATAAACAAATTATGATAAGATACCACTCCAATTTTTCCCCGTTGAGTAATCTTCAGTTTTCCAAAATAAAATTAATTTTTTTCAGAGTAGGATTGCAGACCCGATACAACACTAAAGATTAAATAAGTGGCATTATAATAGGCTGAACCCAAGAACGTTGACAGGTGGTGAGAGATATGTGGGTTACGTATAAATATGTAATTAGTATGAAAAATCGCCTTCAAGTACACAATAGCCTATGTCATTATCTATACGAAAATAACTAGAAATCAAGAGTAGATTTTAAGGCCAGAAATAAAAAAACCGGCACTACTAACTTACCGGCTCCACATGATGGCTGTCTGATTCTGAAGAATATACTACAAATGTCGACAAATATTTACGAGCAAATTGTAGAACGAATTAAGTCGATCCAGTCTTCAGTTATAAGGATAGTATGTCCGTAGACCTGTGTTAATCCTTGAAGCTTGCTTTCTAAAGAAGATTCAGCTTCTCCTCGAAAATGTTCTCTGATGGTGCTGATACCACTTGTTCGAGTAAGGTGTCCCAGTCATTAACTACTCGATGACAAAAACGGAACCTCACTGAGTTTATGAGATCGAGGTTTTCCAACCTTCTTGCTCTGACCTTGGAGATGATTAGTTCTGAAAGGAGCAAAAATCTAAGACATACTAACATAAAACATTATAAAAGATACCGAATGCCAATAACAATAATGTCAATGACTTAAGCAGTCGCGGTAATTCACTGACGTAGAGAAGAAAATGGAAAACTCAAGATGGTTTCTTAGGCATACCACTTTTGACAGGCTCCCATTTATATAGTGCCTCATTTACCCGTATTCTCTGTAGTTGACCACAGAGGAAGTTTCCCATCCGTTCGTGTACGGCACTTGTTATCCCAAAGCTTGGAATATTCTGCATAGGCCCGAAGTATGAAATATTACCAAATACTTTGCCAAAATCTACGAATAACACATCCACAGAAAAAGTTATTTTGAACTGCAGTCTAATCCTTTACCGCAATTACCAAGTTGGTCAAGCACGAATACTTATTCCGAAACCATGTTGTTCAGCAGTTAACAAATTGAATGATTCTGTATAATCTAGTTACCTAGCCCGAATTATCTTTTTAAAGTACCCTAATTACTATACTGGTTAAAATGTCAAGTCGGTAGTTAGACGTGATCTGTCTCCTTTCATATTTACTCATAGGACTAACTACAGGTTATCCAGTCTCTAGGGATTCGATCGTGGAAAACGGATATCTTGAACAGCATCGTGAGCGGTCCTGAAATAATGTCCTCTGGATTTGATAACAATCATGGATGTAACGAACCAAGATCCGGAGTTTTGCAAAGTCTGAGGTTAGTGATCAATTGAAGGACAGCTTCCTCAGTCATTTATACAGGTCCCATAGCTGGTATTTCAGTGGTTTGGTTATGTAAAGTATTGTTAACAATACCCATGAAATAGGCTTCTTCGAGATCGTTTGATAAAGTTTCAGCTTTGGCTAAACTTTATTCAGCTAGCATATTTGAATTTTCGTGCAACGACAATGGAGAAATAACATCACTGCGATTTGTTCTCCGTCTAATGTACGAAAACAATCGTTTGGGGCAGATCCGGCTACGGTATGCCAACTATATTTCGTAAGTGGTGCGGCATCTAGTTATCTTTTAACATATATTCCGGATTTTTCTGTATTTACACTTAAATGACTCGTGGCCTGTTGACAAGTAAAAGTCCCAGAAGAACTTCCTACGCCTTAGCAGTTTACGGGTTTCCCTACACGGTAGTGATTTCAAACATATAATACTATGCCTGCCCCTATGCGGCCTATAAACAACACTTCTAATACAGATGCATCCTGCAGTAGCCGGGGTACATTTTAGATCCAACATGAGCCACATTCCTTTGAAAAGAATTATATCGACACTTAATTAACCCACCATCAAAATGACCTCGGATGTTTTATTTCTAAGACTATGAGGACTTGTGTAGCACGCATTTAAGGTATTTTTAGGATCAGTCACTCTATTTATGAAGATCTCGGGAGCATTTTCTTTCAAAACTTGACGACCCGAAAACCTTTAATCTTACAGTTTGTTTCGTCATTCCACTTCCACGTTTTTAACTCAATAAGGGCGCTCCACCACTTAATTCGATCCTTAAGTGACTAATCTGGTTGGATACGAATATTCGGACCACGAGTTTTGAATGTTATTTAGTACAACATCCGTTAACTTCAAAATTCCAAGTGCTACTTCAAGAACCTTTTTGATTGGGTCTCGAACCCGACCCACCTACTGAGTCTTATTACTTTAGTAATATGTACTGCTTAAAACTTCTTTTAGTAGTACTTTACTGATGGCAGAATCGACTAACTTAAGGTCGTGTGCACGCCTTTTAGTAGTCATTTACTTTTGACTCCTTTATATTCCAAATTAAACGATGAACGGAATCGACTTCTTTGAAAGTCGAGTTTACGGCTTCCTATCGCGCTGCCGTTTCCTGCCTGGGAGCTTTTATTTAGATGTTTATGGAACCGAGCCGTTTGACTCGGGCAAACTACTCCAAATAATATGCAGTGAGATCGAATTTTTTCCAATCATGCTGTTCAGACTTACTTTGAGATATGGTAGAGTATTCTGTGACTCAGCGTGTGAGTCTGCCAAAGACTTATCAACGAAACAGGTGTTTTATATGGCTGTTTTCTTGTTCAGTTTCCATAAGTCAGAACAGTTACATCGGGACTACTTAATATGGCGGCAGTTTTATCTGGGTCCTAAGGTACTTCTTTGAAATCGCAACCAACAATATCCAGTAGTATTTCACTTTTTATTCGTTTGGAAACGATTTCTTTCTTACATGTTTCGTAGTCGGGTGTTTAGGTCATCCCGCAACAGCACTCATTAAACAGACACTCTTCGCTGTCAGTACCCATGTTACTAGTCAAACTATTATCAACCTTATTGATGGTCAACGCCAAATGTTAATTCCCTTTTGAATCTGTAGTGTCTAGGTCGAACAGCAAAACATATAGAGACAGTGGGAGTTAGGTTTCACGCATATATCGTATACAGTGGGATTGAAACTGGTGAAAACCTTGCATGACCAGTTTTTGCGCTCATCACATTGCATCCCTCTATCTACAGAGAAAAACCTGTTTCAATGCCAACATTTATGAGTTGAGCCGACCATTTTAGGGGGATTTAAAAGGGAAAAGTCGACGTAATACACAAAATAACCACTAGCAAGATAATCAGCATGAAAACGTACCGTACAGCAGATCAAAACAGAATTACAAAACCCTAACCAAAATAATGAAAGTTAAAGTAGACCAAGTATCTTTTTGACGCAATAAAAATACAAAATCATAGTCATCTGTTAACACGTACGAAATCGCTTATTCGGAACGCACGCGTGATTCGGACGATTGATGTAGGGATCAACACAATCCTTAGGCTTAAATAATCCTTCTTACATCTTAGCATGTGAGAGACTGACCTGCACCAGAAAGTCTAAACATAACATGGGCTTGGACGTTAGAGTGAGAGTTTCACGTCCATTGCTAAGAAGTAACCTCAAAAGTGTCTTTTTATTAAGCTACTTCAGTGATTTGGAAAAAAAAACGATGAAATTTATTAGGTGACTAAATAAACACATGGAAAACATCAATTACGAGCCTTGTTGAAAACCACGCCAAGGTCGACTGACGACAGTGATCTAAAATAGTATATTCAATACCCGACCGTTTAAGTCTAATAAACAATTTCTTTGTGACTGATAAGAAAAAGCGAATTGTTATTATTAGTCTAACTTTATTGACTAATAACCTTCAGACCACTGAATATATGTGAACGAACGTCAACATATTTATTTTTAAGCTCATAATTACGTCAGTCCTGCCTTACGAATGATGTAGTGATTATAATAGAAGCAATCCCTCTTAATTATCTTATTCAGTGAGTTTAATTTCCACAAAACAACGATCCATTTCCGAATTTCGTTGCAGTGATATGACAATGCAGTTCATATTTTAGCCCAATAGATAATATTAATAACACATTCCTGAACCTATCTCAGACTAAATTAAATAAGGTTAGAAAGATGTACAATTCTCAAAAACTCACCATTATTCACAACACTATGAACAAATAGAAACTAGATTGAAATGAAGAGGGAGAACAGAGATACCAAACAATTAAATATTGTGTGAACGAACTTAGAAAAAGAGAAAATTAATATAATCATGAAGACGCCGCAAGTATTCGGGGTTTGACAACGCTTGAACTGAAAACAACTATAATTGAAACGTGTCCACCCAGTGAAATCGAAAGTCAGAAGCCAAGAAGTTCGAAGATGTGTTTGAAAGGTTATCAACATATCGAGAATAAACTGATCTAAACTGGCTAATGATTTCAGGGAAAGTTAAGCACAGCGTTCTCACTCGTGATCTGGTGCGAAGGCGTGACCGAGCGTCTTAAGCTAGGTGGATCAATTAAAACTAATATGGTCATCATCAAATGTCGGAGACTTACAGAGCTACTGACTTTGGGGATTTATTTACCGCTACAGATCACTCCTCCCAAGTGGGGGAGTGGTGACCCTAAGACGTGGCTAGCCGGGTGTTTAAACCCAACGAGTTTTTCGTTGGTAAACACTCTTCCGATAGATTGGTATGTTTAGCCTCGTCTGTTCGCCTCTCCTTATCATAAGAGGCCATGTGGCACAACGTAGTAATGAAGAAACATGTACAATCAAAATATCGATTCATTGGAAACTTCGTCGTTTCTTTCTCATCTTTTACAGCTGCCCTGGAAAAGAAAAGAAGATATTTAAGTGTATGTGAAATTATACTCGTACGTGCGAATAGATATAGAACGGGAGAAAAAAAGGAAAATAAATTCATACACATGCGTTTCGTAAACCTGCAATGGCGTAAGAGCGATTATAAAAGAATGTTTTTGTCTCTGAAAAAATAAAAATACACAAACATAAGGGAACATATGACCAAACGAAAACTATTTCGTTTCCAACTTTCGAATAAATCTATACATATAAGCATATTAAAGTTGGGTATCTTTAACATAATACAAAAAAATCAAGATGGAACAAGATCTCATTTAGTGTCTTACGTGCAGCAATCGCCTAGGTGTTTGGGAAACCTTACTCATCTTTTAAAGCTAGGTTGAACGAAAACATCAGTTGATTGCGGTCGAAAAGAAATAGGTTTAACTAAAAGCATTGTGTTTGTAAACCTGCTCGTGTTGAGGTTTAGATCAATATTCACTGAAGAAGATGAAAGATCCGCGAGTTCTCCTGGAAGTCAAAGTGTTGTTCCATAAATATGTTGAGCTGCATTGTATCCAATATCGGCTTTCACTGCAATGCAAATACCTAACTTGACGAAAAAAGAGCGTCGGTCCACTGCTAATCGTTTACAGTTGAAAGTGAAGCCTTTAGTTGTAGATAAAGCGTTCTGCCAAACCGTTTGCTTATGGGTGGTACGCGGTCGTTCGGAAGCGCGTGATTCCTAATAGTGTAGTCAGACAATCATAAATTCAAGATTCGAACACGTGTCCACGGTCTGTAGTGAAGGTTGAAGAGCAACCAAAGTTCGGCATTAACCGCTCAATGAAGGTCTCATCTGACAAAAAGAATTCAGCGAAGAAAATTTTTTTTTTCGACCAAATCATTTACTTAGGCTGAACATCCTTATATAGTTATATGGAAAATATATGTCTACAGGAGGCTAGGAATATCTGCATTTTCTTCGTTGGATTCTTTCTTCCTTATTCAATGACATTATGAGTTATTTTAATTATCTGAAGATCGTATTCTTGAAAACTGTTCATGGAAGTTATACGAGACAAGTTGCTTGTAATTACGCTATTTGCTCCAGAAATGTGTTGTATACCTGAAGTAAACTGATAAATGTGGTCCAGTTGTCGGGACTCTAGAGGTCAGTACTTGTTTCAAGTCGACCTTACAGTGAAAGTAAGAGGTTTATGATCACTAAATAGGGTGAATTCTCGACCTTCGATAGAGTGTTGAAATCGCCGTACAACTCAATACATAACTAGGAGTTCCCTACTGGAATTGCGATACCTCGATTCGATGTCCAGCAACCAACTCGAGAAAAGTCCTAAAGGTTGCCAAGAGTGGTTAACGCATTGTTGTAAGACTCCTCCGATTGCTGAGTCAGATGCGTCTACTGAGATACTGATGTGTGCTTGAGTGTCCTGGTGTGCCAGCATAGTTGCATTCGCGATGCGTTCCTTAACTGTGGAGAATGCTTTTCGCGCAGTGTCGTCCAGATTGACAGATTTCGCATTTCCACGAGGTTGATTGGTTAGCGGTTTCACTAGGGAAGCGCATTTCGGTTTGGACCGTCAATAGAAACTTACAAGGCCGTTAAATATGAGCAATTGCTGAATGTTGGTCGGTTCTGTGTAGTCCGTAGTGGCCGCCACTTTGCTTCTCAAAGGTGAAATGCATTGCGCATCAAGAGTGTGCCTGAGAAAATCTCGGGAGTCAGTTCCAACTTGACATTTCTGAATGTTTTAGGTAATACCGTGCTTTTGTATTCGTTCAAAGACAAGGTTCAGATGCTGGAGATGAGATTCTCTGTCCGAACTTCCAATCAAGCAGTCATCAACATATGCATGTACGAATTTGATGCCTCGATATATGTCGTCGATGAACCTTTAGAAATTCCAGGCAGCATTTCTTAAACCGAAACGCATACACAGAAATTCGTAGTGACGGAAAGGAGTGATGATAGCGGTTTTCGAAATATCTTCAGTAGCCATGAGGATTTGGGCACATGCATTAACCAAGTCGATTTTCGAAACGACAGTTTTATATCATATGGTCAAATTCTCTTTTGGCCAACCTCAGCTTTTCGAAGGTCAGTCCGCGTGCTTCCGAGAATACAGGTGGTCCTGTGGTCGTGATGTGATGTGTAACACTGCAGGTTACACGACAATTTCGTTTGCGGTTGGTATATGCCCGAGTACTTATCGAGTAGTGGTTGATAGAATAGGTCTATCGTGTGCCTAACTGTGACTGGAGACAGTCTGGAACCGGAAAAAGAAGCTACGCAAACAGACAAATTAGTGCTTTCGTCTACTAGCCTCCGTTTGCGCGTATCGATGAGTAGATTGTGGTGTTGTAGAAGGTCTATGCCAATCACTGGCATAGAAACATCTGCAACAATGAAGATCTGTAGTGGCATTGAACCCTAACCATACGACCTTTGAAGCTGAGCATATAATTACTGAAAAGACTTATATTCAACAATTGACACAAAGAGAAGGTTAACAATGGAGAACACGGGAACATTAATTCAATAAATCGGATGACATGGCTGAGCCTTGCAGGCGTAGTCATTCCTCTGCAACTTATCTCTTTTATTCACATTAAATGTATTGTTCTATCTCCAGCCTAAATGTGTTCGCCATCATATATTGGTGATGATCGCGAAAGGACAAGTCAATGTAGAAAACGATGTGACTTCCACGTAAGATCTTATATTTTAGGTAGTCATACCATTACAAATCTTCATTCTTGGAATAAGGTCTGTCGATGGAGCAGGACTAATAACGAAGTAGACCATAATTCTACAGATCCAGTGGATGGGTTTGTGGAAACCCACGTTAAGACAGACGAACCTTTTCCCATATGTGGAGATAGGTTTTCCTTTTGCTGCCTGTAAGTTTAAAACCGGGTCATGCAGCCGATCGTTAAAATTCACTGGAAGAACACTAACTTCTGCGCCAGTATCGACGAGGCAGCGAACTTTCGTGATCACATCTGTGACGTATAACAGACAACTATGTTCACCGGTTAAGATGCCATTAACGCGTGTAGGCTGGGAAGTGTCCCGGAATGTTTTCGTGTCGATCGGTTTTGAGTTCGGAAAATTGAAGGGTTTTCTGCAATTTCTAGAAGACTTTTCGTACTGGTTATGATATCAGCACCAGTTGGGATTATCTGTCTCTGGTGGTCTAGAGACTGATCGCTTTCGTGAATAGCTCCTTCGATAGGTCTGTGATTGTTTACGGTCATGACGAATACGAAGGTAACGTGTCAGAATATGACAGAGTTCCGTAACGTCATTTCGTGTCTTCCGAGGATTTTGTTTGACTGAATAAACCTCGGTGTGAGGAGTTTTGATGGTCTCTAGTATACGGTCGGCAGATGCATCCACCTAGTCTATGGTGTTGTTTTAAAATGAGACGATCACTACCTGTACCTGTTCAGGAATATCAGACATGAAAAATTGTCTGAATAAGACATCGTTGAAAGTTCTTTGACCGATTATCTCTCTCATTCGTAACAATACGTCAGTTGCTGAGTCATATTGATGATTGTTATTACTGGAGAGTTGATCTACCCCTTTTCTATCTGTTTGATTTGTAGAACATCAACGTTGATGGTCTATGTCGAATGATTGAAGGCTTCTCGAGTTAGACGGGGACGGTATAACGAATAAGCTAACTTCGGAGTCACACCTTGCGACCATCACCTTACGTGGAAGTCCCCATCGACGTATCAAGGGACCATAGATGCTCTGAAGACTGTACAACACAAAGGACGTTATTACAAGAATATATTAGTTAAGGTACAACCACGAAAGTACAACCACTGCTGCGTGAGCCAGTCCATGGCGTATGATTGATTGATGCGCGTTGACTATCCTTGACCTTGACAGGCATCGATGATCTGTTCGATATACAGTGACGTTTCACTGACCCTACAGATCTCCGCGTTTAAGAATAGACCATTTTAGAGTTCAATAAGCTTCGTAAACATCACTAGTAAACATACTAGGTGTGACGTACCCGTTGAGTTCAGGCGGTAGTGCATTCACTAATTGGAGTACTTGTGCACGTGGATCGGTTACGCCATGCTCGTAGAAGTCGGCTTCTGTGTATCAGAATCAGGCTTTGATGTTTTCATGCCAGAATGGAATTAGCATCAATGAGGGTAGTGTATGTCTTGACCTTAAGTAATAAAGGAGTTCGTTCAGTCATGACAAATATAAAGTATAAAAATGAGCAGGGGGACGAAAATGTCCAAGAATAAGAAAAATATGTAAAAAAGACGAGTAAAGCAATGATATATGAGATTCCAAAAAGAGACAAACTCACGGCTTACGAGTTGCTGTACAGGATCACGATGACCTAAGCAATGAAGATGCCGTAAGTATTTGAGGAGAGACAGCAACTGAACCACTAACAAGTACAAAGGAATCATTGCTTCATTTAAACACCGAAGTAAGACATTCTTTTCTATTTTGATGAGGATAGATTATGGACAGTAATGGGATTTTTTAAAGAAATGAATGCCATTACTATAAAATACTCCCTAAAACTATGAATTAAAACGACACAAGGTAACACTGAATGATTTCTCGATGTATTTTTAAACCGTTAAGGATGACTGTACACCACGTTAAAGATGCCACAGGCATTTGGAGTTTGACAGTACTTCAACCAGCAACACCTTATATAATTGAAACGTGTCCACCCAGTGAAATCGAAAGTCAGAAGCCAAGAAGTTCGAAGATGTGTTTGAAAGGTTATCAACATATCGAGAATAAACTGATCTAAACTGGCTAATGATTTCAGGGAAAGTTAAGCACAGCGTTCTCACTCGTGATCTGGTGCGAAGGCGTGACCGAGCGTCTTAAGCTAGGTGGATCAATTAAAACTAATATGGTCATCATCAAATGTCGGAGACTTACAGAGCTACTGATTTTGGGGATATATTTTTCTGCTACAACGTAGAGTCAGCTTGGAAAAAAGATCCGTTATATATTGATTTTTCAAAGTAGTAGAGATAGCATTATAGCGGTACACAATTTAAGCTAACTGGGTACTTATAAATAGTGCAACATCTAAACAGTTTTGGCAAAAGTATTCCAAATAAATACATAACTGCCGTCCGTTTTAGAACTTCTACTCTAAATGATCTAATGTAATTAACTCGAAATTTACATGTGGTCAAATTGCAGAAGACGTTTTTAAATAATTTCAAAAATGTAGGTCAGTTTCCAGTGGAGTAGCAACCATGGTGTACTTCTCTTTAACTTCGAAAGATTCAGATAACTTTGAAGTATAATCAAAACGTGCCTAAAAAGCGGTTCTTATTCCTACGTTTAAATGCAATGAGAGACGCCTGATAAACCTAAATCTATGTAATCAATTATATGAGGATCAGAATTAGCCTAATGAGACTTATAGCATTATAAACACTATAAGTATTTACCAATAGGTTTAAATAAGTTAATCGTAAAAAACATAGGTGGGGTTTATAAATAGGTTCAGATACAAGACTCAATATTCGATTGGGTTTATATATTTTACTAAATGAGAGTATTCAAGATTCGCGACTACCAACTAGGGTTTTTGATTACTAAGAATCCGAGATATCTGCAGACATTTCCGCGAAACATAAATACCTCTTGCTTTCATCTGCGTACATTCTGTAACATAAGGGATACTCTGAAAACTTATTCAAATGGTTTCATTGAACGTTATATGGTTCAATCTTTCTCCTTGCATTACATTTTATCCTTACTCTGGAACTCGTAATACAACTATTTTATGGCGCTTAATGTTCTTTAACTCAGGCTTTCTAGATTGAAATAGAGAAATCTTGTTGCTGTGTGATCTCGGGCCATTGAAAACAAAGCCTAGTTCATACGAACTTGATATTACAACGCACAGCGATTGATAATTTCTGTCCTTTGGCTGCCAGATAGGAACTGCCACTTGACTACACTTTGCAAAGAAAATCAGAATTGTTTCTTCGATGTTAGTTATTCATTAGCCATTTTTACAGTTTGGTATGCTATTTCAAGCAAGAGTAACACTTGACAACATAGTGGAAGCTTTACCGTTGAGTATTTTGTTTGCTTTTTTTTTACACGTCAGAAGCACTAAAACTAAACACGAAGTCCGTGTCATGGTTTAGTTTTTTAAGAATGACTGTCAAAGTCTCCATATATTATTCAGAACGTATCCGACTTAGTCGGATCAAGTTTGGTTTGTTGGACCGTCCACTGCATTGTCACCAAATATTGGAATCTTGGTCGTTACGACTTATCGACCCTAAACATATGTAACTCTCATGCAGTTATTAACTTCATCAACCCATCTAGGAAAGCCTTTATTCATTCCGTAATTTAGATAAAAAAAAAGCAAATAAGTTTGCCAGACTGGATATTCCTAATAACCTGAAAAAATGACAGTCTAAATCCACATGAAATTAATGCATGACACGAGGATCGCGAAAAGTATGCAATTAATGAAGTATTAGGTTAAAAACAGAATTATTGTTAACGTATTATACCTGTAGGAAGCCTTAGGTTTAGATGAAGAAAACAATCTGTACATATGTCAAGAATTTATTTTATTTAAAACTTCTGCGAATCGTACAAAATAATCTAAACTAATGTCCATTAGTACAGCAAACCATTAGGTCTACCATTATTAAAGATCCATATTAAAATCTATAGCTATTAATCTCGTAGTATTGAGACATACCACTTGAAATAGTCATACTATTGTCAAGATTGTCTTGGTTTTACTAACGGAATGGTTTCGAATAATGACCTGCAGCAAAAATAACGACTGTGTTGAAATATGGTAAACCAGCCAGGTAATCATCTATTAGGGTCGATGCATGAATATTGAGATTTCTGATGTTTTGTGACCGAGTGTACCTACTTTTTGAAAAATGCCATAACTAACTGACTCAATGACATGTTGTTAACAACTTAAGGACCATGATAAAGAACAGAACGTATTTACTTTGATTGATAAGAATCACTGAAATGTAGAACTACATGCAGTTACATGAGTGTAAAAGACCTGGTCTCCCCTATGATATTTGAAAACTTTTAGTCTCAAAAGTAAAACCAATATTAAGTCTGATGAAACAATCAAATCCGTAGATAATTAGTTTTATTCTAAAAATCAATGTTACCATGTTATTCAATGCAACTTAGTTTTTAACCAATCCATAGACTAAGTAATTATTAATCAAAGTGTATACGAGTAGTAATAAAGTAAAGTGTTATGCAAACTTTGTTTTGTAGATAATAATTTATATAACTCACAATAAAAATTTGAAGTTTAAGGAACTATAGACTAATAACATTATTATTGCAAGTAACTGATGTTTACGTACATAAATGTATTTGGTTGTGTACAACAGAATCTTTTCTATTCTATTATACTATTAAGCAAACATTTCAAGTATATTTTAAACTTCAACAAATACAAGTACACACACGACAAATCATGTATGTAACCTCAATGTTTTACATTGATCCATGTATAGTACTTTAAGTACTATTTCTGTATTCAACAAAATTTGAACTCATTGAGACAAATTCTTCATGTTTTCTCTATTTAGCTCTCATTTCTATAATTTTGTTCCTTTATAATTCATATTAACAAAAGAAAAGGGAACGCATAAATTGATGTAAGTCTCGTACATTAAAAATCATGTATTTATATTCATGAAAACGGAGTTGAACAATAGCCCAACTTAAATTAAAAAAGAATATGGAGTAAAAGAATTGGTAGATAAGAAGACAACATGTTTTTTACTGTTATTTTCTAGGTTTTCATAGATGGAAATAAAAGCGGCAATCGGCTTTCACTATCTTCCTTAATGTCGATTTGATGAATCTAGTTTACTTAAACGAAGTGCTAGTTCAAGATCAGCTTCTTCTTGTTTCCGAGCTTCTTCCTCAATTTGTGCAAGGCGTTGACTTTCAATGATAGCCCATGAAAGTCTTGCTTCATCAGATAACGGAACATTATTGCCACCACCCGCAGATTTCATATTCTTTATTTTATTTATTAATGATGGTGAAGATGATGATGGGGAATTTTGTGAATCCTTTTTTATGCTTTTACCGGAAGGTTTTGATCTTAAAGTGAATGTTGATTTCTGATTAATTGAATTACTACCGCCAACACAAGTAACGCCACCAACTGAATGTTTACGATTTCTCGACGGAACAGTTGCCAATGTTGACAATAATGATGATGAATTATTAAAGTTTGTAAAATCTCCTTCAAAGTTAGCGGGATGAACAGAAGTAGGAAAATTAGAATTATCATCCACAGCCTGTGAAAATAAAATAAAAATATATAAAAGTATCAACAGTATTCAATATCAGCATGAGAATTGTGGAAGTTGTCCAATTTTAGTGATATTGAGAACCAATCTAAGTTCAAAAACCACTGGAAGCTTTAAAGCACTGGACACCCATTTAGTCCTAGTATGGTACTACAAAACAGTGTGCATCTACGACCATGAGGCTGAGGATAGAAACCAGAACATTCGGTATTAAACCAAAAGACTAGACCCCTGGACCACTCTGAGCCATGATCCAACAGTGAACAAGCTTAAATTAAGTAAATCCATGACATTACGTAGCCGGAAATCGAATCCACCACACACATTGGTGAAACATAATGAATTAATCGGAGGTAGACTTACACACCATTGCATACCAATAGTTCAGAACTCGATTCCCAGGTGAAAGGTCGCGGATGAGTACTGACGAGGAGTTTCATAATACTAGGACAAAATGGCCTCCCGTTTTTTTCACGTTTCCAACAGCTCTCCAACTTGAATCTGCTCGTGACATTAATAAAAATATTACATATATATACATCGGGACGAATAATGAGCGGAAGTATTAGAACTATTCTAAGAATTATTGTAAGGTGTGTGTTTGTGTGTAGTTATCAAACTCTTGTCATAAGCTTTCATTACATCTACCAACCATTACCATATGTTCTACCATTCTTAAATTATCGTCAAAAAACTATAGGGTTATCATTGAGGTTATACCACGTATGTTCGAATTATAAAGAAATTATGATTTCTTACTTGTAATGTTTTGTAGTCATTTAACTTATGTATAAAATACTAAACGTTTACTGAATCCGAAGAACAATAGGGAGGACATAATAAATACAACAGTTTCCCCTTATTCTGATGACATTAAACATACTTTATTGTATTAAGTCTTAATTCTTTACAATCCTGAATTTAAATCCAGGCTGACTGACACCTAACTGATGTTAATTACTATAATCTTCAGGTATTTCATTTGAATCTTAACTTTATGAAATTAACCTACTACTTAATTTTGTGTAGGGTATTTGCCTACAGCGACTTCAGAGTTTTATGAAATTTATTTGAATCGCTATAGTACTAGGAGGACACATTTAATTTCGCCTAACTTTACTTGCTTGAGTATGTCAAACATCATTTGCAATTGTAATCTTAAAATATTATAGCCCGAAAATCAGCTGATGAGAACCTAGTAAAAAACAGATTCATGTCAATCTGCACAATTTTTTAATTCTGTAACCGCTAGTTACGATAATCACACGGGTCTCAACCAGGTATTCTACACCTGTTAACACAAGTCAGTCCAATTGTCAGTGACTTCATGGGGTGATGCGATGTTTTCCTTTGACCGCCCCTCAGATGCTTCGAGCTCACTCCTACACCAGACAACATCACCCGTCGAGATAGGCAGTAGTTGGGTATACGTAACTATCTCAGTTGATGAAGATTCACAATCCCATCAACCGATTCGACATTGTAACTCGTACTCTATGCCTAATCCAGGTACCGTTTACCCTGTAGTTCCAAAATACACGAACAATGCTTCGAAGACACTTATGATCAAATATTAGCAATCTATAAATATTTATCCTTAATGACCATGTTTCGCACTCATAAAAATAAACAGAAGACTGGTACGCGGTAGACTCATACTTTGGTAGACAGGTGGACATGTCATCTACAGTGCATCAAAAGAATTTCGGATTCTATCAAATATTGACTTTAATAACAAAATTTATACCATAGATTTAATTCTGTCGAACAATAGAAGATATTCTCGTATCGATTTACCTGTTTATCTCTTTGAAGCCTTCATATAAAGAAGACAACCCAAAAACAAATTTGTAATAAGAGAATTCAGGAACTTCGAGTTTGTTTCAGAAGAATATCGCAAGTGAGACAGATATCAAAAGTCATAAGCAGTGAGTTTTCTGGATGTATATGGCGAACCTCTAATTCAGAATAAGTCTTTAATACTACTGTTAGCATAATCTGATGTTGACAGTTATCCAATCGAATTTCGCAACGGAATGACATCAACTAGACAAGTGTTACTAACTAGAGCATACGAAGCATCTGAAAACAACTGCTATAAATAAGTTATTAGTGGACTGGAAAATCAGAAATAGGGGAAAAACTTTATCAAATAATACCAAAGAGCTCCTTATACATTAGGACATCACTCCTTGAGGTAAATGCAAGTAAAAATTCCTTAGAAAAGAACAAAAAATACAAAAGAATCTTGTATGTAAATGTCACAATATTTTCAATAACAAGGAAACAATACCTACTTTGAAAGCTCGAATAGATTTACCAGGAGTTGGTTGAGTTTTTGGTCGAGGTGGTGGAGACTTCTTTACAGAACTCGTATGATTCTTTATTTCTCTATTATTGGCCATACCTGTATTCATCATGAATGAAGTACTTGAAGGTGTAAATGGATCGCTGCCAAACGGATCAGTCATATTCGATAGCTCACCATTGGAGGGTCCAAATACCTATTCGTTATTTGTGAATTTAAAAAATTACCACTAACAGTTTAACTGATAAGTTTTATACTAACATGGCTTATTAAATCCATGTAATGGTCAGTTTTTCGAAGGATAATCTATGTATATTACATATAATATCTCTTTATATAAAGCATTTGAAATAAATCGATTTCACAGTAATAACAATTATTAATAATGTTTACGGAAACAATTTTTATTTGTGAAGTAGTTTGACTTTTTCCATTGTAGATATTCATCATGATTAACTCTGATCAGTTTGTGTTAGCATATGAGCTTCGATGAGTGGACTGTTCGATATTGATTGTATTTAATATAAATTGTAAGCAGATTAACTGTATACAATGCCTGATTGATAACGGTTAACCTAATTAAACTGTAGGATTAAAAATGTAGAAACAATATCTACAGGATTAGAATGAACAAGTGTTTATGCTACAACTACCCATATAATTTGTGAAGATGGATCAAGTTTTGACTAATAAAATGCCTGAAAAACTATGATTATTTTATTTCTATGGAAAATCAATAAAAATGATTAGTATCAGTAAAACACCATTTACAGTATGTTACTTAGAGTTTAACGTACAGCACCGAAATCTGCTCCAATCAATGAATTTTCTGGAAGAACAGTAGGACACACGCTGTCCGGTTTAAAAGGATCAAATGCTGAAGCTATGAATAGAAATATGGAAAAAAAGTGTTAACCCACTAGAAAATGATAATTATCATTGGGAAAAAAATTTGAATGTATGTGTATTCAAAGTGATTCTGATTCCAAGATGAACACCATCTTCAGACTGAACCACTCGGTACAATTCACTCACCCATTAAACAAAGATAACATTTTTTTCGAAAACTTGCATTACTAAATACGATATTTAGAGAATTATTAAAATGAAATGAAAAAATTCAATATCAACAAACTGACATCATAAAAACATAAATAAATTCCAAACTATTTGAAAATCATAGGATTCATATCGAAAGGTATCAATATTGCAAGAATTAGGTAGTTACACATTAATAGGAAAGAAACAGTTCATCACATTCTCCAAATGATCCCGGTGGGCAGAGTGCGGTTTATTATGTTTTATATTATTCATAGTGTCGTTATAATTTTAATCATTATTATTAGTTTATTAAAGGTCAGCAACTATTTATATGTGATAAAAGAACCCGAAAACTTATTCATAAAGTGCACACTTCTGAAAAAACAACATTTGCTATAATAAAATCAAATACACATCATACCTTACAATTAGACTATACATGGCATGCACTCTGTAGTATTAAATGTATAACGTAGTAAACAGAAAGTATGTAGAAATACTTCCGTCCGATTTATTGAAAATAATGAACTAGGTATAATTAGTGAGTCATTCATATAGAATGTAGAAACTGGCACATATTTCCATTAGTTTAAGTTGCTACACCGCATAAGTACAGCGAGTACTATAAGTGGTAACAGTATTACTGATGGTAGAAAAATTATGACCACAAAGTGGGCACGATTGAAAAGAATAAGTTTAAAAAAAAACTTGTCTAAGTCACAAAGAAACTTAAAATCTAAGGGGGGAGAAAGAGTAAATGCACCTGCATTACTGCCAACGATTCTGAGTCATGTCATTTAAAGTCTCTAATCATTGGTGATGCAAATCATGAAGACCCAAAACAGGTAGTCTGCACTTACCTACACGGGCTCGTACAACAGTCAATGACTTCATGGACTGATGTGATGGTTTGGTTTGGCCGTTCCTAGCTTTCCTCAAAACGACAATTACAATTACATCTGGTGTACAAATAACTATAAAGGAACATTCTATCAAAACCTTTGGGGAAAGTAACCAATAGAATCTTAGTTCAAATGTAACCATAATAATAATAAATATATACTTTCTCTTATATGCCAAGTCCAACCTTGGCATTGATACCTACATAATAATAATAATAATAATAATAATAATAATAATAGACATTAACTTACCAATAGTATTTGGAGACTTTTTATCCTTAGCCATCTAGATATAGAAAAAAAAGGATAAGGAGACAAAGTAAGTAATGTATTGCAACTTTATTAGAACGCGCGGTGTCCGATACTCTCTCTCTCTCTCTCTCTCTCTCTCTCTCTCTCTATATATATATATATATATATATATATATATATATATATCAGCTAGCAATTCTGTTTCATTCCCAGGAAATGTAAGTCATTTCTTAATTAATTGCATGTACTTATCGTTTGGCAGATTCCTGATTGTCATATTAAAATTCTTGTTGATTCATCTGCTGAGGTTTATCGAGTTATCGTACTGCAAAAAACAATTGACGATTTATTACGATTTTTCACACAATTATTATTTAATCATACCAACATGTTACGTTTTTTCACATACATTCACTCTGTAAATTCATGTTAAATTTTTATACGTCTATCCACTAGGTCATAGTATAACATGCTTATTAGACATCCATATACACAAAACGTATATTTGTTTCCCTAAAGGGCGTACGGTATTATAGCCTCATACACTTATTCCTCAGGTACTATTGTACCATAAATGAAATAGTACATCTGTCTACTCAATGTTCTTTGTATACCTTTCGAGTTAATGATATTCGAATACAGTCACTTTTTTGAATTAAATTCTTACACACTAAAGGTAACTAGTTTTGGGGCTATTTCGTTACAAGTCTCAGGAATCTAATCTTTTTGAGATATGTTGTACACATAAATTCGTAAACTTGATTGCTTTGAATGAGTGTGTATGAGCATAAATATTTATCACTTGCTTTATTCATCACATCTCTGTAGATTTCTTTTACTGTCTGATTATAATAAATGCTAAGTCGTGTTTAATAAAATTAATTTAGTTATTTCTGTCAATCCAGTTCATATGCATTTCTTTCATCTTTTATCGTTTATCTACATTACTGAATGTTGAAAATTTACGTTCAGCAATTGCTTTCGTATTTGAATTCTATATCACCTTTGTTATTATTGATACTTGTCAACAGTGTACATAAGTCATATAGGACATATAATTTATTAACATTATTGCCATTATACCTCGTTTTTACCATAGAGTAAACTGAAGGGACAATAAAACATAACCATCGTAAAAATACAATAACTTCAATTTCAAGAATCAAACCCAAAGGAATTTCAATTTCTCTCTCAGAAATGAATAACTGTAGTGAAGTTTAATACTCCAAAGATGTTTGGTGTATGTAGTGTTCAATCAGAAGCTAATATATTTGAATTGGTCACAAGCAAACTAGTTTTACCCTACTATAAAAATCAGACAAAAGTATCATTTAATGACAAGTCATAAGTAATACAATTGACAATATATTGATGGATCAACAATGCAAAAAAGTATCGAAGGTTACCATGCAAATATTCAATGCTAAACTAGTTTGCCTTGAATATATACTGAAGATAATACAAAAAAATAGTTTGTTGACAAAACTCACATAGCGACTGGGTTTAGTTACTATTTTTTAACTTCTGGTTGTACGGTATGGGTTTGAAGAGGTATTGGTGTTGTCTTTAGAGCTCAGTGGGTGACGAGGAAGGACATGCTTATCTATCTTAATGCCACCTTTTTCTGTTTGTTGGCCATAAAAGATGGTTTGAATAGGTCGATGAAGGTAGTTCCCTTATTGCTATGCTTGCTGTTTATTGAGTATTTATGTTATGTACAAACCGTACGGTGATTTCAGTGAGTACTTAACTGCACTGACAACAATAAAAACAAATTTAAGCACACTTAGGTGTTTAATGACTTGCTTGGGACGAGTGTATGCACGGGTAAAAACGGTTATAGTTCTCGAATATCTTAAAATAAGCAGATTGAGAAATGTGATAAATCGGTTTTTGTCTATCCTTTTTTACTGATTAACTAGAAGGGTGAAATTAAGGTTGTGTAGAATACTAGTTTGGCCGTCGTACATCTCATCTTTAATTGTACATAGGATTCCAAAGAAAGCTAATGGTGGAAGGATCACTCCATTTTGTCGTATCAAACGGTGACATTAGCGAGCTTTTTAATTGAAATCGGAATATTCCCACCAAACTATTCGCTACTCGGTAGCCCGTAGTGGTAAATTAATGAACTCCTAAGAGATGGGTGACCTCACGAAACAATATCGATTGAAACTAGGATACATGATCCGTAGTGATAGTGTAAGTAAAACGGAAGTTGAAAATCTATTCATCCAGGAACATAAAAGCAACACTTTCGGCAAAAGTAACATTACAAAATCCACCGAGGCCCGAACGCTGTAGTGTGATGGAGAAAAGAGGCGCTGCAAATTTTCTCCATTATTATGATACAAATAAGCGGTTAGTGCCGGTTGGGAAGAAACGACAGAATCCGAAAATGGAGTAGGAATGGTCTTAGGGGTTAAATTAGACTATTTAATATAGGCTCTCAAATATGGATTATCTAACTGGAGCTTAGCTATGTTCCGTTAATTGATGCTACTTTGTTGAATTGATATGTCAAATCTAGCCGTCTGACTACGCGATTTGAGTGCTTGTCAGATGAGGTAATAAACGAATACCACATACGTTTGAGGTCGGTTAGAATCTTGAAATCACGACCTTGCGACAAATAGCTAAAATGTTCAACTGATAAATAAATGACTGATAGATCACGACTAGACGCGTGAAAACATGTTTGAGCAGGATTTAGACATTTCGAAAAGTATTAAACGAGTGATTTCATCGTTTAGTTATTAATGCGAAATCGCTCCTTCTGAAGTTTGTGATGCGTCAATATATAAGACCAACTGAGTTGTAAAATGAGATTTTTAGGTGTGTCAACATAGTAGCACTCGATAATGTTGTTTTCGCATCTCGAAAGGTAGTTTTCACTTCGTGGGAGAAATTTAAATCCTCTTTATTTTCTCTGAGTAGGTTGGTAAGAGGTTGTAGGACGCTCTACATTTAAGTATAGTGTCCATAGAAATCCAACATACACACAAAACGCCATAACTTCTTACTAGAATATTGTTAGGAGTATCTTAATATAGCGTCAACCTTTTCACGAAAAAATTTGGTTTCGTATGAGTCAATGTGATGTACTATAAAATCTAAGAGTTGATGACTATCACGTAAAGTTGGGAGGTACTTGAAATATTTGTTCAATAAGGAACTAACGATGAAAATACCGTCTGTTTAAAAAACAGGATCAACTCTTCTGGTGGCCTTATTCATAAACCTATGAAAGGTTTGGGCCGCATTCTAAGGTCCCATCAATTCAAGCAGATCAAAACGTGTTATGATTAGTATTTTTCAATATCCACCAGTCTCATCGGGACTTAATAGCAGGTTCACAAAAAGTCCATTTTTGATCATCTGAGTTTACATGAAAGGAAAGGAATTCTTTAGTAATCAATACAGGGATTATTTCGACTAATACGCTATCTAAAATTTTCAGACCAGGTCGTATACGAATTGAACCTACTTCAAATTATTTTGATGTAGATATTTTTAAATTATACTATTAGACTTACGACTTAAAACTGTAACTGAAAGTCTAACGCAGAAAAGTGTTAAATTCCACTAATCAACCATAAAACTTGTTTTTTGTTCCACTATCTAAAAATATTTTTGAAAACCAAAAAATCTATCATGATCAGTGTAAATCACATGAAAAGTAACAGTCCAACTAACAAAAATAACAAAAAGAGAGTTATAATAATGATTCTTTCTATACAAAAAAGTGTATGCATTTATATGGTATAAACAACTAGAATGAACATTCAGGAAAACAAAAAATATAGTGTGTATGCACACAGGCACACACATACAGATGATGTAATGCATAGGATTCGGCAGCATTGAACAAAACATTAACACAAGACAAAAGAAATATTTTATAAACTAAGAGAAAATTTTAGTTGTGTTACTACAATAAGATTCAATCCAATACAAATTTGTATAGATATTTACATCTATTAGATATTTATAATCAAAAATTCATAAACATGAATTGAAAACAAAAGGTGACGATGATGTATCAACATCGTATCGCACGATTTACTTCATTTCATTAACAAATATAACCGGTAGAGAATAGAATGCTTAATCACACGATTTTTCTTTGTAGAAAAGTATTATCTTCGTTTATGGACATCATTTTAATTGGTTATTATTATTAATACTTATTAACTAGAAAATTCATTTACAGTAAAATTAACAGCATAAAACGTTGACTAAGTCTAGAACATAATGTTATTAGTTAGTAATACTACTTAATATGCTTTTACAATTGGTTGATCACTGAGTAGTGATCAATGTCATGTGTGTCAAGTCCTCCTTAATGCAGATCAAATTATATTAATTAAATTGCAATGTAGCCACTAGTCTAAATGAGCAATAATCGACAGGAAACCCTGGACCTGAATTTCATGCTGTTTTGCACTTGCCGGCAAGGTGTACTTAGAATCTACCCAGTGATCAGTCAGCTGTAAATACAACTCATTTTTACAGGAGGTAGTGAGCCGAAGAACTAAGTTGTAACGTCTATGACTTTGAAGCTGAATGGTACAGGATAGAATCCGTCAGAGAGCATCAGTCCCTTCGAGATTACGGATACACCTTGCTAACGAGTGCCAAATAGCACAAAACCTAGGTCCAGCTTTTGTTGTCGAACCACCACCTTATCACTAACATGAGTCAATAAAGTTACCATTCATATATCTATATTTTTAAAAATCTGAATAGTACTGTGTAAGTGCATTGAAATAGTTGTTCCAGATGTTTCAGTATAAATATATCGAAGTTGTTATGTTTTTAATACAGTCACATAAAAGCACATTGCTACTGTGAGTGGAATATTTGTAAAGAGAGAAGCGACATTCAATGATATCACTTTTTGACTTTCATTAATGAATGGACAGAGTTGAATGAAACCAGTATGTTGTATTTATTAAAGTAACTTTTGACTGGTTGTTTATCTTCAGCTAGCCATTAAACATCCAAATAGTAAGGAAGGTTACTAACACCGAGTATGAGATGCAGTAAGCCATTATGCCTGTGAACTTTTAGGAGCCTGTATGATCATGGGATAACGGAACCAGATGGTTTAAGACGTCCTTGAAGATCATTACTAATGATAGACTTATTTGTCATCTTCATCAGGATTTCCGCCAACATCTATGCAGTCTTCTCGGTTACATTCTTTAGAGAGAATTTTTAAGCAAGTCTAACTGCATCTGATAGTATGGAAGATAATTTGATAACATAGTAATAAAACCATTCTTATTTGGACAATTCAGCGCTTAATCATGATTTCTCAGATCAGATAATTTAAATTTATGCATACAGCACATTGGACTCATTCGATTTTGTCTATTCGATTATGAATGTCAATGTAATTTGCAAAACAGTGATATCATTGCATGTCGCGTGCCTTATTACAAATGTCCCATGTACAGAAACAATGTTTTCTAAGTAATTGCATTGAGAACGACAACTTCGATATTTGTATCCCGAAACATAACTTTTTGTATATGTAAAAGATATCGAAAAATTTTCAAACGAAGTACTGACCGAGATCTGAAATGATAATTTTCAATAATTCGGTTCATAAAATCAACTCGGTTTACTTTTTCAAAAAACCAGTCTAAGTTATGAAACAAAACAAGTAAGATTTGCATAAAATTAACGTACATGATTTTCAAGAAGTATTAAATTTTAGTTGTACAAGTGAGCAGCTATTTAGACTCAGTAAATAAGTGGATAAAATGTTGGGCGTTTGAAGCTAAAAGAGCTAGGTCCGAGTCTAGAAGTAAAGAATAAACCTTGGATCTAGGGACACCCAGCTAAAAAGTCCCAAATATGATGAAAGGACCATTTTCGATTCCACTAATAGCCACATCCGATCTATTATAGGAAAACTTGTGACAATGGCTGTATGGAGGTAATCCGCATAGGATCCATATACGTTAACTTAAACTGATCAAAATCCAGTCAAAAATATCAACAAAAGGATCATCCAAAAACCATTACAAATTGCATTATCGTATTATTATGTGTGTATTGATAAGTACTACATGACTTTTTTTAAGAAAATGATCCACAGATATAGATACGTTGTGAACCTAACCGACAGAATACCAACTAGTAGTGTGGCGTATGCTACTGATGTCGATAGACATAAGTAGTATGTTTCCTCAGTCCGACAGAAGGTTAAAAAGATCGAAGAAAAGAGAACGAGAACAGTGAATGATTGCTGTGGAAATGAAGCAATGGTGAAGAATAAAACAATTGGCCCCCGAATGCCCTGGTACGGCCGAGAGTGGGGAGAGTCTGCTCTCCCTCTCCAAATGCTCTCATATGGCCACGCGAATATATAGCCTCTGCCAGGGAAGTCCTACTCACTGCCTTCTCGTGGCGGGGGTGTTGTTCACAAAAGTGAGAGGACGAAAAGTGAATGTCCGGCGCTTTAACCGGGTTGGTGGACACTTCGAGTCCACCTAGGGGAGTTGGAAAACCCTGATTCCAAACCAATGGTGCACATGGGCTCCAGTATCCTGAAGGAACAAATGGCGTATGAACCTGTTGTTGGTCACCGGCTACCATGGGACTGCATATCCTTACGATGCTCCACTGCTTTGTGGACTAGACCTTTAGGTCAAAGGCTCCGGGTGTGGCCCCCCAAGAAAACCACCTGCTTCAGTCTGGGCACCTAAGCAGTATCACAGCCCTCACACAAATCGAATGAGATTTGTGAGGCGCATATTTATCTGGTGCTTCCTTGTACCGATATTTATGTGTTTAAATAAATAAATAAATAAATAAATGAGACAAATGATTGATATTTTGCAAATTAAGTATTTACTGTATGGTTCTCAGATTTTACTAAAATGTTCTGTAATTATGTGTTCCAATACATTCGATTGTCCCCATTTGGTTCTCGTTCACTACAGTAGTAATAAATAGACAGTGATGGATCCATAATACTTTGATCTATCTATATAGTCGAATAAACAAGTGATAACATCGTTAACTGAGACAGAGCAGAACAAAAGTTCAAGTTTCTGAGATGATATAAGTTTGTTTAAGGTTACTGATATCTTGAATGAAAAGAGCATACAAACTAGAGGCCCATTTATTCAGTTTTTATCAACCTATCTTAAATTACTTTAAAGTTAGTTCAATGTAACCTAATACAGTGTTAACTGGCCAATCGAACATAGAATTAAATACATAATAGATTTTGTTCAGTACTTAAAACTAGCAGGAAATATACCGGCAACCCTGCAATCATCATACATTCAATAAAAGGAAAAACAACATTTTAGGATATATGTTACACTCATATAAAAATCGAAACTTTTGAAGTAATATAATTGAAGTCGAACACTGAACTGACAACCTATAGTTAACACATCTAACACGGGAATTAAAAATGCTAGAAATAATCAAAGATGTTCTCACTACTAAGAATTTTGAGACTATGAAAAAGAAAAAAGACGATTGTTCCGTTTTATTTGATTTCAACAAGATTTTATTCCGAAAGATATCCATTCATTAAATTATTTAACGTGAAAAATTGATGTTATTTATACCAAAACATATACAATATATACTGTACAGGGATGATAATTCATAAAATAAATAGTACAAATATAAGCACATGGTATTCGCTTATCACTCTTCAATATGGTAACCGCGATAATTACATAATTATCCGTTTGTATGAGAAACATAAAATGACTGTTGCAAAGAAAAAAAGATGATAAGATTACACCAACTACAATAATGACCGAAATACTATTTGAAAAAAAATTTACTTACCAAATATGATAAACCAAATGGATCTACACCGAATGGATCGGAATCCTTGAATGGATCATTTGTACTTGACAAAGCGAATGGGTCTTCAACAGATTCTATTATCACATAAAATAGATGAAATAAAAAGAATAAGAAAAACTATATACCCAAAAGGAATAAATTTTGCTAGATGTTTAAACAAATGTTTATAAATTCATTTTTATATTGTTTGTTTAAATCTTCGAATTGATGTTTAAAACTAGGATCGACTAGTCTCTCATTGGCATATCTGCATCCTGTGAGGATCGCCTCGATATTGCCTTCAGTCACAAGCATTATAAGCAAAGGTGGATAGTGGCTAGCAGTGGAGTCCGACACGCGCGTTTTGTCCTATTTGGGACTCGTCGGCTGGATGTACCTGCATCCCAGAATTGATATTCATTTCGGGACTCAAACCCAGTACCGTTCGCTCCAAAAGCGATCGCGTTATTCACTTAACTACTTTTTATAAAATAGACAGATATAAAACACAGAATGACATCACAAAATTAATGATACACCTAATACAAAGTCAAATTCCTATTTGTCAATTTTTTTTTAATTCCTCACCAAATTGTTGATTACCAAGATAATGTGGGAAATTTGTGATTAAAAAGGAGGATTTTGATAAACTTGCGTTTTCTGAAACTGAGTGCATTAGTAATCATTATTCTTTCTTCCTGTTTTGAAACAAGGCTAATAGTAGCATTAATTTCTCTGAAGGAATCAGAACTTCTCAATAAGTGGTAGACAATTTGGTTTGAAAAAAATGCATTCGAAATAAATGTTGAGATAGTGATAAAACAGTTATTATTAATTTCTAGTTACATTCGATTGTAATCTCGAGTGATATTAGAGGTATGAAGGAAAATGAGTAGTTTTAGATGAATCGTGGAAATTTAGTGACAATTGAAGACAAGTATAAGTCAATAGACGGCTTTTCCAGTCCACAACTGACGTCACTGTTAATAAATAATTCGAATAGGTTTAGCCTTTAATAAGCAATAAATGACAATAATTTTTCTCGAGATAAAATTCAAACTCCTGAATCTCTTTAGATAAACAAACTCTCAAAGCTATTACAAACACAAAACCAACGAAATTGTGATCAGATGTCATACATTTTCATGACCATCACTTTTGTTATCCATCTACAGATTACTGCCGACGAGTAAATCACATCCAACAGAATCTCATTTACTAATTTTTAAAATTGAATAAAATTCCTATTAGATCTAATGGAAGTGAATAAGTGAGCGACTGCATTCAAAAATAGTACGATTGTAATAGACTAATACTCCAGAGTAGTCCACTATGTGATAACTCGCGAAAAAAAAACACTGATATCAATGTATTTTGAGACTTATAACCAATAAGAACTTTGTACCACAACGAAAAAGAAAGTAATAACAATCACTAAATACAGATTGATGCATTTGGCTTTGAGGTCTAGCGATACTACCCGGTTTCTCGAATAGGTGTGGATCGAGCAGTGCTCGAATCTGCAACTTAGCGGCTAAATGTTGAACATCTTAATCAGTGTTGCTATTATAACAAATAACGTATTGAATTACCTAGCTCATTAAAGAAACAAGTAAATTCTCAAGATGTTTAACAGAGAATACGATCAATCCAAGAATGCAACTAACATGCATAAATGAACACATACCCATACCTGTATGTATAACGAATAATCATATGTCTTAATAATTTAGCTAGTAAGAGATAATTGTAAAACATTAGTAAATTAACATAAAATGTAGTTTGTTTACATTGGAATTTCTAATTGACTCAATCGGTTAGATACAAAAAATTATCAAATAAGCCATGGTCAATCTGACATTTATAGACAATAGTCACAAACGCATACATATAAAAGTAGCACAAATGTATAAATGATGTATATATATATATATATATATATATATCAAACATTGGCTTCCACTTAGCTTTTACTTCACCACCAATATAAAAATTAGTGATATTAAATTGTAACAATAAAATCAATGGCTGGAACAAATATGTACTGGGAGACATAAAAATACAACTCATTAACAAGCATTCAAAATTTGGTCGAAATCTATGTTTTAGTTCTAACGATGAACAAACGTCAATGTTGAACAAACTGTGATTAATGGATTCACTTTTCAAACTTTTGAATTAGACACAGTGAATAATTTACAGCTACCTGTCCAGTGTTACGTATAAAACTGTACAGTTAGGCAAACAGTGATTATGTGTAACTGTACGTGAGAACTTAGGAAAGGAGCAGAAATAAAAATCTTCTTTGAAGTATGACGCCGAATAAAACACATCGTCTACAATGTGTTCAATCCATACACTATTTACACTCATTAGCTATGTGTCTACATACACTAAAACCCGGTCTAATGCATTCTTATCATTTGTAACTGGAATTTAGGACAGTAAAAACACTATCGGTTACTCTTTTAGTGACCAATCAGCATATATAACTCACCTTTATGGAACTCATTGGCTTTAGATTTGAAAGGATCATTACTATCAAAAGGATCGTAAGGAAATGGGAATCCAAGTGAAGAATTTAGAAGACCTCTTTCATTTGTTTTCCAATCACCACCTGATACAAGATTCATTGACATTAGTGGAAGTGGTACAGAGTGAGCACCAGTTTGGCTTCGTGCTGTATCGAATGCTGAGAAAGTTGATATACCAGTAGTAAAAGAAGGCGCATTATTATTATTATTTGGCCAATTTATACCATCAAGACCTGTGTCGAAACTTCTTAAACTATCTTTTGCACTCTCATCAGAAAGCTAAAAAGAATGAAATCCAAAATATAATTTCCATATAGTTAGCCAGTCAGTCATACTCAGTGTAGAACATGGCACTAATATGTATCAACCTAGGTTGTCGTTATCATATTATAATGATGAGATAAAATTAACAAGGTGAATAGCATAATAGTCGTAGTAATAACTATATTATTGATAGTAAGATAGAATAAACATAAGGAATATAGTTCAAAAAGGAGTAAATATGATAAATAGAAGTAGAAGTGATACACAATAAATTTGAATACAAATAGAGGATCTTTGTTGCAAAAACAACAAGAGTTTGTGCAAAATATAAATATACGTTGTGAATATCACTAGTTTAAACGACCGATACGTTGAAAACGATTCGATAATAAACAAATCCCAAATCATTTAAATAACGAAATGACTTAACGAGAGCAAATTCAATTCAGTCTAATTACAAGTCACTGCTGATGATGGATAGTCTTACTGATGCCTAAAAAGTTTACTCAACAAGGTAATCCTGAGTACCTTGGATTTAGCAACCAAAAGAACCACAAAAAAATAAAGCGTTTTGATACAGTAGTGTAAATATTCTATAAAATTTAAGTTAACGGTGAACAGATAAGTCAAGACGATATGAACGCTGAGGACAGGTAGATAATCGTCCAAATAGGCAAAAACAGATATATGGACGAAGAATTTTCGTTTCAATAAATTCTTATCACATTTTACAATTATATATCAACATTAATAATCCAAAAACTGTCGAGTTTTAAGGTGAGATAAATCGTTTAAAAATTATAGCATGTAAACCTAGTCACCTTTTTAGATTAATAATTTGGATATTTAACTGTAGAACCTGAAGATAATTTATTAGAACGAATATTCTTCTTTCATATATCTGTGCTTTAATATGATGGCGATTTTTCAACAATTAAGCAAACTCAGATTAATTAAGAGGGTAGAACATTAATTTATACTGGAATTTTGAACTTATTAAACGAAATCATCAAGTGATCAAAATCATTAATTAATTGGTCAACTAACCAGCGACTTAACTCTTGCTTCATCTGGTTCTTTGATATTTCCATCACCATTTAATAAACCGTTATATTGTTCAAGCACTTCCAGCAGTTGACTACGAGTAGATTCTAATGTTTCAAGTTTATTGTTAGCCTAAGAAATAGAAAACAAAAACTGTCGCTAATAATAAGTCAGCTAAATTTAAACGAAAAATCAAGCAAGTGTATTGATAAACAAGTTTCATGTAAGATTGACATCCAGTAGCAACATCATGCTGGTAATCATGAGGTCTAGTGATGTATGCTTAACAGGTTTAATCACATTAAGGAGCTAGCTTTTGTGACTTGCATAAATCACTGACTTCTACACTGAGTACTACTTACCAACACTTACAGAAGGGATAAAAGCAGAGAGGTAGTCAGTTTACAACAAATGTGTAGAACTAGTGTCTTACAATCAAAAACAGTGGACAATACACAGTTTCTTTCATTGCCTAACTGAAATACAAAAGAATTCCAGATGTAACAATGTAACTTACTTGGTCTACACGAGACTGGGCTAAACGGTTTTCCTTTTCAATTTGTTCTAAACGGCGTTGATTTTCAATTATTTTATCTTGCAACATTGCTTCCTCTCGTATTAATTCATTCAACTCATTTCGTAAACAAGCTATTTCTTCTTTTTGACTCTAAAATTATAAACAATGATTGGAAATAACACTGAATAAATATACTGCGACACAATTTTCAAGTATCAAGACGCATTCAACTATCACCAGTGGGAACACTATGTTAGTTGTGCCGAAGTCTGACAATATGTGTTATGTGGATATCACAAATAAATACGTGTTGCTACCTTCAAACATTTAGTTTGTGTAACAGAAGTTGATCAATATGACTACAAATCATTTTCCCTAGTAAAATTTTATACGGGTGTACACAAGTTACCAAATGTCTCCGCTTTCTTAGTGTCATTGATGATGACTGCTTATAAAGAATTAATGATATATATATATATATATATATATATATATATATATATATATATATATAATTTTAAAGCATGCATTACTGAAGCAATAGAATAAGTGCACGGTGGTCATATCTGTAAGTCCTGCTCAACTTGCTACAAGGATACCGTTGGGCCGATGTCTTAAAAAAAATATCTCTCAGAGTAAACTCCGAACAACTGGATAACGAGTCTACTTTAAGTAATTTCCGTTACAAATATTAATGAAATCAAATTAGGAATCAATTATACACTTCTTTAGATTCATTTGTTGTCATCACCTGCTCACGAACCCATGATGTTTTTTAAAACCGGTCAACCGTATTGTAGACACTTGATAATGACAGTGGCATTAAAACAACTCATCAGACAGTCGACGATGAGTAGCATTTTTTTGGTTTGGATGATGTTATTTAGAAATCTTATTTGCAAGTAGTAAAGAATATAGCTTCAAAAACAAACTGATTAATCATGAAAGAAGTATATACTGTTTTCAGTATTATTTATTTTGTAGTATAAGTCACTTATTTACAACACACTCTGTCGTGCCATAAGCGAGAACACAACAATACGATGGAAGAATGGGAGCATTTAAATAGAACACCCATACAGTATGGATATTCATCAGAATTTATAAACTGGTTGAAAGGTTATGAAAAATAATTAACGAAATTAAGACAACATAAAATGTTTTAAAACATCACAAAATAAAGAACATACTTTCGTTGAAGCTTGTTGACAGTTGATTTTAATACGCATTTCTTCAACTTTTTGACGTTCATTCATGACATGACTTTTGATTTCATTAAGTACACTTTCTAATGTATCTTTTTCACGACTATAATCACCTAGTCGACGTTCAGCTTCTACACGTTGATTAGCTAGGTTACGTATTGTATGATTAAGGGTGTCAATTGTACGCTGTTTTGCAGTGGCTTCTGATGCTCGACGTTGAGAATCTTTGGCCATAGAAATATAATCAGATTCTACTGCAGATTTTTCACTGAAAATTTTTATTTAAAAAGTGAAAACGAAATGTCAATAAAGTGTTTATTAACCAACTGTAATATGAAAATGTGGAAATACAAGATTGCTTAGTGCACATAAACTTCAGACATGCATACACACCTTTAATAACCCTTAAGAAAAATTAACAGAAAATAAAAAACCTAATTTTTAACGTGACTACACAAATATAGTCATGTTTGGGCAAAGAATGTGATATCCATGATTTTTTAAATATCAATTTATTGCCCCGTGAAATAAAATATAGTTATCACTGATCCAGTTCTCAATAAGTCCTCTTAATGTCAAGTAACTAAAATGTTAAATGACGCAGTTCAGTTACAAAATGATATGACGGGATGAAAAGTCAAAATCAGATTGATTTACTCATTATGATTTTTGTTCAACATTGATTCTGTTTTAATTGAATTCGATGACTACCCAGCGTGGTATTCGGTTTTGTTTTCCCGTATGATATTTTATTCTGTATAATATACGATATTCTTGTATTAAGTAAACATGAACTATATTCAGCATATGATTTGTTATAATTGTAAGTATTTTTCATATATGCGATTTCATCCTAATTATTAATCAAAATGAGTGTACAAAACAATATATCAATAATGAGTGTATTTCCGACTAGGGTCGTCGTGGTTGTTCGTGCTTCTGGCTGCTTGTGGAATATATAGTCCCTCTTCAAAAATTGGACTTCTCTCTCTAGTAAGCGGGGCTGGGACGCATCAGAATAGCTAGCTTATTGGTCATCTTGTCACAGAGTCGTCGTTCCGTTCTCAGTTTAGGTGAACTCGTAATCTCTTCAAACATAAAACAAAAACAGAAGTCAATTGAGTCCCCCATAAAGGAGTCATCTGTCGTTTCAATAGCAGCATTAACATATTATTATTACTATTATTATTATTATAGACTCAAGCTATGAGCTTTAAGCCCCAAGGAAGGTAATTGAAGTATACCAGTGGTCAAAAAAGTAAAGTAGCTTCATACATCTTTATTATCCAAGCTTCACATTATACGTCACGATAAGACAACTTATTTATGGAGAAAATAACTTTCCTCTAACACAGTTCACATATTGCATCATTTCATCGACAGTAGAAAAGCTTTTCGAATTCCAGTAGCATTTCAAAGCGAATATTTTTTCATGTATGTGACAAGAGTTGAGTTATTTCGGGGACTTAATGTCAGTAGAAAAAAATTTAATTACCTGTTATTTTTTTATTTCACTAAATACAAATTTCCACTACTCCGCCCCATGATGCCAAACAATAGACCCTTTATTCGAAATATAACTAAAAACGCTCTTCTTTATTTTCCAGTTTTTAGTTCACTAAATATTCACCTTATTTTCAAGAGTTATATATTTGCATGTTTTATGTTTGTGTGCGTATATTATTTGCCCGGATCTGTCAACCCTGACTTCTGTCAATAAACCTTCACTGATAGTCTATTGCAATAGTCCGTGTTAGGAGAGAAAGCGGAAATGGAGTATAAAGGTATTCTAGTTCGAGCTACATGTTACCGCCGCTTACTTCATTACGCATCAGGTTTTTTAAAATTAAGGAATTTTACTTTAACTGAAATCACTTGACCAATAAGTCTACAGATAGAATCTTCATAACATATATGATGATAACTACTTAGTACCTGATACAACTAATGACCAAATGATTAAAAATATTCACTAAAACCCATCAGGGTAATTCTAGTTGATGCACTCAGTTTGATGGCCAACATAAACTATCGAGATTTGGAGGCAAATACTTTATCAATAACAAATACAAAACGATTATCGAACAAGAAAAACCTACACTACAAAGACAAGGACACAATAATAATAGCATACCGACTTAATGCTTCTATTTCTACAATCAGTTTGTTAGATTCTTCATAAATAGACGGATCTGGAGGAATAGGGCGCAAACTTGGTGGAAGTAAAGCGGGTGGAAGTACGTTGGGAAGGGTACGATTAGATAACCCTGCAGATAACTGTTCCGTTGCCAAGTGCATGGCCACTGTAAATTGTTCACTGTAAATAGAAATAAAATACTTAAAAGATAAAATACAGCTCAAATTCTGCTTTAAAATAAAATGGCCAAAATGACTAAGAATTGACAATTAATGATGCGATATTTACAACTATGGACCCCAAAACCTGGTAAGATAATGAAAACATCGTCATCACGCCTAAAAAGCTACAGTTCATATAATAAAAACAAGGGACGATATAATATACATGCAGTAACATACAGCTATAAACATGATGCGACAGATACATGTATTAATTAATGTACATTACGTGGTACAACTTTATGTACTCGGGTTTGAGCTAGTGTTTTTATGAGGCGTAGTGATTTAACCCAATCGCTTGAACAGATTTGCAACCTAGTAATTGGGAATCGATTGCTTTCAACCATTAAGTAAGAGTTCTTGCGCATATGTGTATGTCAGTGTATGCTTCAAAAATCATCTAATACTGGATTTAAAAGGACAGTCAAAGAATTAGCAAAGAAATATTTAGACATTCAAATATGTAGCAGAGTATACCTATAGAAACTAATCATAGGAGTCAAGTGAAATACAGCATCATAACAAACTGTAATAGCAACCGGAAAATCGGTGGTACAAAGTGGTTATCATAAATGAAAATCTGTGGAAAATATCATATTCATTTATCAGTGACGACAAATAAAATATCGCGGATAATGTACAAATGTTAATTGAGGTGAAAGACATTTACCTGTTTAACAAACCAGTATTCTGTATATCAACCAGATCCCATATATGAGCTAGAATATCTTGAGGCAAACCGGATCGCATCAGAATATCCCTCACTTCAGGGCCTGAAACTAACCCATCAGCATCCATATCTAAGGCAGCGAAAACTCTCAAATTTTTGGCATGTTCGTCTGCTGAGATAGCCCATTCCGGAAAATTATACGACTGAAGATAAGGTTGATGACTAGACAGAGCCCAAACAGTGGGAGTTGTATGAGTTGACTGTGTAGTTAATGTTTCACCGGCTGGAAAAGCCTAATTGATTCAAATGTTTGCAGTAAAAAATATTAATATGATCTAAATTAGATTGTATACTTTTTCTGAAGGTCAACCATATATTTATTCGCTTGTAATGTAAAAAATATTTTATCATTATTGATTTCAGCCTGAGTTTTAGGAATTACATATGAGAGTAGCAACACACCTTAACGACTAAGTACCTTTTGAAACAGTTAGTCATACCAAAAAGAGGAGAAATTTAGATATAATTATGTTACAATGACAATAAAAAGTTTCGCTGAATAAGTAAATCGAAGGGGCGAAGCAAATGCGTACTTGATGAAATCATCACAATTAAAACTACTACAAAAGTAAAGATAGACAGATAATGAATTACATATATTTGGTGAAAATATAACCGAATTTCGGATCACTATAAGATGTTCACTTCTGGACCATCTGACTGACTATAATATTGCATAAGCCATTAATAATAATCATCTAACACCAGAATATCTACAGAGAGCCAAGTTAGTTCGAACTGCTATATGATTTTGATACGATGTTCAAGCCCAACAGTGAGGGCCTAATCGATTGGAGAATGAGATCTACGAGCTAATTCTTTTTGATCGCCTATGACACTTTATTATGTTTGTTCTGTTTTCATATTCTGTAAATAAGCATTTTATTTTATCACATAAAAAAAATCTCATCTGGCCAGTGATATTGTCTTTGATTAAAAATCACTCGAGGGCCTACATCAATAATCAGTTCTTGTAAGCAGCTGTAACTCGGCACACAGTGTCACTGAATACCATCTGTCGATTAGCATTTTATCTATTGATATTAAAAACCGATAATTTCGTATCACTGATCATTTAAAACCTTTTCCATGACAGGTGTAGACTGATAACCAAAGACTTTACAGATTTATATTCACGCTTCCCTCTATGGACATGTTTATTTTTGCTTTTTTGAAAAAGAAATGTACACATATCATGGGAAATACACTATGTATACAATATCAGTAACTGATCGACACAACTTAATTAATAACATACATCCAACTTTAGGCATCTAATTGCAGACTGGCGGTTCTTCTAAGCAATCGGGTTTCAAACAATTACAATCGTTCCCAACTTTTAAATCTAAAAGACTATTTCATAGACTAATGGAAAAAATAAAGAGCGGTGCCTAGCTCCATCAGTTGTTTTGTAAATAAGGAGATATATAGCTATATATCGACTCTGGTACTTTATGATGATTAGTTTATTGTTTATCAAGAACTGATAAGCTTAACCCCCCTTATGCCTCAAATTTCAAGTGAAAAAAATACGAAAAAATCGATTTCCTAGCATTAAATAAACTTAAAGAGTATCAAATGTAGGTTAAATTTCCTTTGATCATTTTATTCTTACCACGATATAGGCTCAAGGGAACAGTTCTAGTTGACAGGTTGAAAGTAACAGTTGAGAAGCCCAAACACTGTGTTTGACATAAACACTATTAGCAGAAGTTTGGAAAAAATTAAACTAATGTGAATGAGATCATACAACCTGAAAACTTACAATATAATGGCCGATAAGCTAAACAACCCATATATCAAATAAACTAATCACTCGATTTTAATCAGATTTTGAACTTGTCACTAGAACCTTTTTCTATCAGTCACTAAAATAAGAACGACGAATTCCTTTGAATTTAAGCAGTTTGACTTCGTTACTGTTGGCATGATAGTGTTTTGACTATTACAAGTACTGATCAGACTCAAATCGAAATACACTGACTGATCCCTTCTCAACCAATTAGCACTAATGGTTGAATCGTGATGGTATATTCTTATGCAACCTATATATAAGGTCTAAAGTTTCTAATACTGAATCTTTGCTGCTGCATCGTCCCTTCTCATGTTGTCTTGATTTAAAAGGAGTTAAATGGAACCATAGTAGTCAGGGTACACTAGACAGTAAAAGAACATGACAGATACATAAGACAATAGTCTAGGCAATTTGTAGAAACGTAAACTGCATTTACTGTACTATATTAAGTAGGGGATTGCCAAAGCAGTTTTAAAGTGCTACGAGATCAGTTTGCTTTATGCTAGTAAAAGCAGAGACATTTAAATGAGTAAAATCCAAAAGGAATCAATTAATATTTATGATAAATGAAATCATTAAGCTGGGTCAATAATAAAGACTGAAATATCGTATTACTCACGGATACAAGTGCTGATATATATTCAGTACTCTGTCTTGAATTTAATTCCGATGTAGACTGCACAGGGACCAATGCCAAATTAAAATCAACATCACTAGTAATAGGCGGCAAACACAACGTAGAACTATTAATAGACGTAGAGTTTGAAAAATAATGTTCTTTGTCAGGAGGAACTAAACTCTTTGGCAATTTGTCCGGTAATATTTTACCCTCCAGTGATAAATGGACCAAATGCATAGCCTACAATTAAAATCGTACTAAATCTTTATAGAATAAAGAAAAGCTATATTATTCTAAACACGAATGTACAGATATAAAAGTGTATAAAGACTTTGGAAGTACGGAGTAAGGTTTTTGTGTCCTGACAACCTAATAGAAATTTAAACTCGTTTTAATACTCAGTGTAGCTTGACACGAATAGTTAAAGCTAATGGCGAACAGCTACTGAAATTGATTATTTCAAGTGGTGTTCCTCAGGGTTGTCCGCTTTCCTCATTTTTATTTAGCTCTGTCAAACGCATGCTTTTAGAGGTAACGCTTTCATCTTCTACCAGGAGATTCACTTACTGACTCAAAATACGCAGATGATATACTGCCGTTCAGTGAAGACAATGGCGAATTCCGGAGTCTTATGACCCCCTTAAGCAACATTGCTAGTATGTTTGGAATGCGATTCTTTCCCTCCAAATGAAAAATGTTGCTTCAGGATTGGCTAGTGTCGGCGCTTGAATTAATGATGGGAGTGAAGTAGTTGGACGTACCGACCGCTTCACTTATCTTGGAAGTGTCGTCAGTTCTGGTGTTCTGATATCTGAAGACGTTTCAGCAAAATTAGGAAGCTCGATCGGCATTTGCCAACTTGAGTCACTTGTGGGATAGGAGAGATATCCATCTATCAACAAAGGACGAGTTTACTATGCAACAGTTATCTCCGCTTCTCTTTATGTGAAGTGTGGCCATTTATGATGGAGAATATTCGCAAATTACTAATATTCAATCACATTTGTCTTCGAAGCACTATTCATGTTTTGGGACCACAAAGTAGGCGATGTCTGAGTTGGGCACAGAGTACTAGGTAAGGATGAGAAATCGATTGATGGGGTAATAAATTTTCATCAACTGAGGTGGTTGGGAAATATGTTACGTGTACCCAGCCACTGCCTACCTCGACGGGCGCTGTTGTCTGGCTTAGGAGTGGACTGGAAGAACCCGAGGGGCGGTTGAACCAAAACATCGCATCACTCAACGAAGTCGCTGACCATTGGACTGACTAATGTTAACGGGTGTAGAATACCTGGTTGAGACCCATGTGATTTTCGTAACCAATGGTTAGAGACTTTGAATGACATAGCTCAAAATCGTTTGTAATGAAACAGGTGCATCCATTCTTTGTCTTCCCCCAGATTCTAAGCTTCGGAATGCCTCATAGTCTTTTTCAATTCACTAATTTATATTTACTTCTTGAATCGTATCTTCAATGTGTAATCTTTACTATTACCACTGATACTGTTACTACCTACGTTATTCCGGGATTTGGCCTGATAATTTCATCTTGCTATGTTGATGGGGTGTAGGAACCTGAACTAATGTACATACTTAACAGGTTCTACGTTACGACTGACTGATCGATTGACTTATGTGACTAAATATGCATTTGGTCGACTGAGCAACTAGAATCGAGGTGTGAATAACACAAACTGTAATGATACGAATTGCAAACTGGAAGTGAGTGTTAGGACACAATATAATAGAATACCAGAGATAAGACTGAATTAATAAACATTTAAACTGATAATTAATGAATAATCTGGAATACATCGTATGAATAAGAACTGCATTTATTTGAGTCAATTACAAACTGATTGACACAGAATAGTGAAGGTAAGAGGATGAAATACAGTTAACTACAGTCCACAGCCAATAAGATTAGTCACTTATGCGTCAACTTGAGCTGACATTCATTTGTATGTTTCTTACATTGTTTATGACTGAATGGTTGATGTTTCAGTTCATAAACTTTCATTTATATGTTATTTCAACAACCTGACAAGTACTTAGTACACAACTGTCTGACTAGAAAAAAAAAATAATTCAACTGATGCGAATCAAATTGATCAACTTTGCAGCAAATAATGTGTTAAATGATTGGAGAAAAATGAAGAATATGTAACTACGTAACGCATATCAGGAAGGCTGAACTTTCTGAGAAGGCTTGCACCAAAGAACAATGACTTCATAAGCGGAAATCACATGTTGTTTTGAGTGTTCCCGGGAACCTTTCAAACAATCTTATGCTGGGGGAGACTACCCTGATACAGGGTATTAGGGAATGATAGTAAATCAGTTGATGAGGTCATGAATCTTCATCGACTGAGATGGTTAGGCCATGTGTTACGTATGCCTGAACACCGATTACCACGACGCGCTATGCTGATTAGTATTGGGGATGGTTGGGACAAAGTTAGGGGCGGCCAAACCAAAACGTGGCATCAGTGCTTGAAGTCACTAACTTCTAGTCTAAGCCATGTCGGTAGATGCAGACTACTTGGTTGGGGTCCGCGCGACTATCGTAACCAATGGTTGGAGACTAGGTGACATGACTCAGAATCGATCACAATGGCGCAGGTGTATACACCCTTTATCTTCCCTTAAACCTTAAGATTAAAATTGCTTCATAGCGTTCTTCCTTCCTATACTATATCCTTATATACAACCTATCTTTTATATGCTACCACCACTAAATTAACTACTTCTATGAATCCGGTGTTCATCTTGTTGTGCTAACGAGGTATGGTAACTTGGATCGATGCATATATGTGCCTGGTCCTACGTTGTAGCTGACAGACTGACTGATGAGTAAGACACACCGGGGCGACAAAAATGATGACGATAAGTAACCAACCAGTTGGGTTACTTGATAAGAACTACAGTAAAGACCTATAATTGTTATTACACACTTCTCTACCGTAAAAATATTAGACACAGTAGCACCAACTAATAACAATCGGTGGAATTTTGACGAGAATCTTAAAATAACCACTGAGCATTAAAATTATTCTGTAATTTAGTAAAACGATTATAGGAATGAAAAATTGGGTTATAAATATCACTTTAAACTTACAATAATGAACTCGCTCTGATCTAAACTGCCATCATTATCAATATCAGAAAGGTCCCATATTTTTCCAAGAGTTTCAACTGGTAACTGAAACTTCAAAAATACCTGGAAAACAAACAAGTGATCAAATCAGGAACTATATATAGCATGTTGATGACAAAACGTTTAGTCACCCGTCTCAATGAGTTTATTCTCTTGTGTATTTGGTGTATAAATGAATAATGATCATATACTCACTAGTGACTGGCTCCGAGAGGTATCTCCTAAAGTTCTAGAGAGAAGCGGTAACCAGTGGAGTTCAACCAGATCTGTTGTGAGATTGTAACTCACTGCAGACAATGGTAAACGGTGGCTCAATTTCGTGGATTGATTGGAATTAGGCACTAACACTGTTGGGTACCAGCTCAGTGGTCTAGAGGTTAAGCGTTCACGCGTAACCGGTAGGTTCTGAGTTCGAATCTCGCGGGGCGGGGTCGCGGATGCGCACTGCTGAGGAGTCCCACACTAGGACGAAACGACCGTCCAGTGCTTCCAGGTTTTTCATGGTGGTCTAGCTTCAATTGATTCATGAATTCAATTATTAGATCACAAAAATACCCTTCCATAGTATAAATGAAACATCATAAAAATATATCAATTGGTCTTAATTATTCAGTGTCGTTATTTCGTTGATTGTAGCCAATTGTAGTTTGTGAAAAATCATGACAAGTACTGTTTTAGTTTACAAACATTTGTTTAATTTAGGATAGCCAAATAATTACGCAATTTTAATTTAGAGTGGATTTTTAATATCATAAAACTGTTCAAACGTTAAAAATTTATGGGACTAGGATCCACATACACTCTACTTTGACGAAAGTTCAGTATTCCTTTTTAGGTACAGTGAGTATGGAGACTGAATTGATTAGCTTAACTAAACTACTTAATCGTTGATGGACTAATGCCCAATTGAAAGGAAATTACTGAAAATAAAAAAGTTCGATGTCTTGTGGAGGCATTAAATACAACAAAAGCTATTCTTGCAACTGCGAAGGAAATTTTAAATCTTTGAGTACAGACCGACCAGAGTGAACCATTATGATGGTGCGTAAATATCTCAAGAGGATATCAATGATAATTGATACTTGATTACAAATGAAGTATGAAACAAATTAGTAGTTCCACAAGCAGTACCAATTCATGTACCAGACTGTGATTTAAATCCGTTACGCAACAGCTGGGGACGATAACTGGTAACCAAAACTTAAGTATGTGAATGGTGTTCAAACTCCTATCTCCGACATCGTAAGTGATTCCACAAATGCCGGAGTATTTTCCACTTTAATTTAAAAATTAATTTATGCAGACAAATGAAATAAATGGAATCACTATCGTCTGAAGAAAGGCAGAATTACGTCCAAAAATGACAGAATGGCTATTCTTAAAGCACTGCAGGGGTTCCAATTAATTGAATAAATGATAGTTTCCCATTTTCTGGACATTTGAACACAATTACAGCTTTTTTTAAGACTGTATTAAGCAACAACTTGACTAGGCTAAAAGAAATTGCTCGACAGAATTACATTAATCTAAACTAATGGCAGTTGGCAAACAAAATCCCACAAACCTCTCTAATTTTTTCCCCAGATAATTTCCCATAGGTTGGCTGGAGTTGATCGAAAATTGTTCTATACCTACGCGCATCAGGAACAGAGATCTCATAAGCCATTTGTGAAGTCTAGGAATATCACCTGAATTAAACAAAAAACGTTTAGCATACATTTCAATAATATGCAAACAATATAAGAGACAATTATTTTTTCTTAGACGCACAGCACATATGCGACTAAAAAATGCCGGTTTCATATACTTAACCAATATCACAATACTAAGATTTAACATTTTACAGAAAAAGGGATAGAACTAATAAATACAAGCAATTAGCGATCAGATTTTATGCTCCTTTATAATAAAAGTTGTTTTGCGCAAATCAATATTTTAAAATCGGCTACGGATTTTACCTGTAACTTGCAAGTGATCCGACCGAAGCAGTAATATTTTGTGTCTCCGAAGTAACAAAGTAGACTGAATGGTTCCATACAAGTTTTAATAAAAACGCGAAGTCATTGGAGTGAAACATGGTTAACAGAACTTATCACACAAGAAAAAATATGAATAAATGGCATTTAAATTCCTACATTCAGTGGTTAATGTATCAAATAACATAAAACCATATCAGCCAACAATGTATAATACATTCCCAACTGAATTCGTTTCGTCTTAAACTTTCATATCATTCCAAAGAATTGAAAAATTACGACTACTGTAATTTCTGTTCGGACTGTTGTTCCAGATTGTTCAGTTGAAGACTAAAAAAGTATTCGACAACTCATATCAGTAATTGACAGTAAAAAGGGAGTTAGGTGTTTTGTGCATTTCCAGTCGAACCTTCTGTAGCCGATATTTTCGACCACATGTCTGGTAAATGTTTATAGCCTATATAAGCTGCAACTGATTTAAGCTTCAAAGAGTAAATTAGTTCTAAATAAGTTCCTAAAACCTTATCAATACGTTCACAACTTCCCTATTTTGAAGGAAATTTTGTCCTGTTTGGGTACGTCTTGGGGAAACCACAATAAGAAACTTTGAGAAAATGGCACAAAATCCTCAAAAATTCCCCAGGTCTGGGGAAAAACCCCAACGTTTTGGGTTCTCCTCGATATTTCCAAAGAATCTAACAGCACTTTGAGGTTTTTCCCAAAACCTTCGCCAAAATTTGAGGGAATTGGTCACATTTCTCACGAATTTTTAGAAAACCCCAAAATCTACCCAAATTTCCTCAAAATTTCCCCAAGATGATGAGAATGAGTTATGACAGAGAACCAGGTGACTGTAACCTTAAAGTGATTTAAAAAAATTTGGCTCATCCTAATAAGCCTAAAGAGCATTGGTAAAGATTATTTATATCTTGCTAATCACTACCAAAATTTTTAACAACGCAAACCAGGCAGCACACAGAACTTTGAATAATTTGCACGGCCATGCCTACTATCATACAAGAATTATTTATATTAGATTGCAATTCGCTACAGCGGCAGGACAAGTAATATCCACCAACTAGCTACAGAACACTATCAGGACGTCCACCGGAAAAGAAGGTCACAACCACACCGTAAAAACTCATAACTACCGCCTGTTAAAATGGTTCAAATGGTTGAGGACGGAATAGAAGAAGCTTTCGCTTAACGGGCTTCCGTGTCTAGTAGCAGTGGATCACCAATACCTCCAGGCAAAAACCTAGGTATATGAACGATAATAGAGGAAAAAAAGAATTTAGTAAATCATAATAATATGTTATCCTTAGTCCTTAAGAATAAGTCAAGTTTCCTCTTAAAGGACTCCTGGGAGGTCGCTTGGACTAGCTCAGTCGGCAGCGAATTCCAGCTCTTGACAACTCTAACGGAGTAGAAGTTGTGTCTGCAGTCTGTTCTGCTATGTAGGGTCTCCAATTTCTGGGTGTTACCTCTTAGGTTAGTGTTATGACTAAGCTTAAGAAGATGTTTAAGGGGATGACCAGAAGTATTAAGGATACCGTAAGTCATAAGAAGGTCACCTCTAAGACGCCTGTACTCTAACGGGTAAAGATTAAGTGATTGGAGGCGCTCTTCTCAATATCCAACAGCCATGAGACCACAAGTTAGGATGAAAAAGAAGGACTAAATATCAGCTTCTCGAGCTTCGCCTGAATTTTCAGTAACGTTCCAATGATACAGGAACATTACATTTCGTTATTAACATTTGTATAACCTAGCCAATCAAATATGTAACTAGTCATACGAATGACTGAGCCACGTTGAGTATGAATGTTCATTACCAACAAAAAATGAGTCCGTCATGAAAAAGTTAACGGAAATTGTCATCTTTACCAAATTTCAAAGTGATATTCATGGTTATAGAACACCACTCGTGAATGTTTCGACACATATTTCTCACACTTTCATATTCCACCATTGTGTAGTGAAACTTTATCTGTCAGTTGGGGCTCAGGCATAGATGTGATACACGATCTTCATCAGGGTTATAGGCGGAACAGCCACTTCTAAACAGATTTCAATCCTAATACATTAAGGCTTGTTCACAGTTGGATTCAGACCATAAACAAATTATGCCCCATACTAAGATGATGTTTCGGCACGATTGAGCGATCCCTACCTGTAGATGTGTCACATTGTATAGTTTCCTTACATGTTACCATCTGTTTAATGCGCAAATTAAGGGTTGTTGAAGATAACTCGTGCTGAAGATCAGTATCTTCTTTTTGAAGCTAAGCGTGTTTAAGAAGGTCGTATTCTTGAAAACTGTTCATGGAAGTTATACGAGACAAGTTGCTTGTAATTACGCTATTTGCTCCAGAAATGTGTTGTATACCTGAAGTAAACTGATAAATGTGGTCCAGTTGTCGGGACTCTAGAGGTCAGTACTTGTTTCAAGTCGACCTTACAGTGAAAGTAAGAGGTTTATGATCACTAAATAGGGTGAATTCTCGACCTTCGATAGAGTGTTGAAATCGCCGTACAACTCAATACATAACTAGGAGTTCCCTACTGGAATTGCGATACCTCGATTCGATGTCCAGCAACCAACTCGAGAAAAGTCCTAAAGGTTGCCAAGAGTGGTTAACGCATTGTTGTAAGACTCCTCCGATTGCTGAGTCAGATGCGTCTACTGAGATACTGATGTGTGCTTGAGTGTCCTGGTGTGCCAGCATAGTTGCATTCGCGATGCGTTCCTTAACTGTGGAGAATGCTTTTCGCGCAGTGTCGTCCAGATTGACAGATTTCGCATTTCCACGAGGTTGATTGGTTAGCGGTTTCACTAGGGAAGCGCATTTCGGTTTGGACCGTCAATAGAAACTTACAAGGCCGTTAAATATGAGCAATTGCTGAATGTTGGTCGGTTCTGTGTAGTCCGTAGTGGCCGCCACTTTGCTTCTCAAAGGTGAAATGCATTGCGCATCAAGAGTGTGCCTGAGAAAATCTCGGGAGTCAGTTCCAACTTGACATTTCTGAATGTTTTAGGTAATACCGTGCTTTTGTATTCGTTCAAAGACAAGGTTCAGATGCTGGAGATGAGATTCTCTGTCCGAACTTCCAATCAAGCAGTCATCAACATATGCATGTACGAATTTGATGCCTCGATATATGTCGTCGATGAACCTTTAGAAATTCCAGGCAGCATTTCTTAAACCGAAACGCATACACAGAAATTCGTAGTGACGGAAAGGAGTGATGATAGCGGTTTTCGAAATATCTTCAGTAGCCATGAGGATTTGGGCACATGCATTAACCAAGTCGATTTTCGAAACGACAGTTTTATATCATATGGTCAAATTCTCTTTTGGCCAACCTCAGCTTTTCGAAGGTCAGTCCGCGTGCTTCCGAGAATACAGGTGGTCCTGTGGTCGTGATGTGATGTGTAACACTGCAGGTTACACGACAATTTCGGTTGCGGTTGGTATATGCCCGAGTACTTATCGAGTAGTGGTTGATAGAATAGGTCTATCGTGTGCCTAACTGTGACTGGAGACAGTCTGGAACCGGAAAAAGAAGCTACGCAAACAGACAAATTAGTGCTTTCGTCTACTAGCCTCCGTTTGCGCGTATCGATGAGTAGATTGTGGTGTTGTAGAAGGTCTATGCCAATCACTGGCATAGAAACATCTGCAACAATGAAGATCTGTAGTGGCATTGAACCCTAACCATACGACCTTTGAAGCTGAGCATATAATTACTGAAAAGACTTATATTCAACAATTGACACAAAGAGAAGGTTAACAATGGAGAACACGGGAACATTAATTCAATAAATCGGATGACATGGCTGAGCCTTGCAGGCGTAGTCATTCCTCTGCAACTTATCTCTTTTATTCACATTAAATGTATTGTTCTATCTCCAGCCTAAATGTGTTCGCCATCATATATTGGTGATGATCGCGAAAGGACAAGTCAATGTAGAAAACGATGTGACTTCCACGTAAGATCTTATATTTTAGGTAGTCATACCATTACAAATCTTCATTCTTGGAATAAGGTCTGTCGATGGAGCAGGACTAATAACGAAGTAGACCATAATTCTACAGATCCAGTGGATGGGTTTGTGGAAACCCACGTTAAGACAGACGAACCTTTTCCCATATGTGGAGATAGGTTTTCCTTTTGCTGCCTGTAAGTTTAAAACCGGGTCATGCAGCCGATCGTTAAAATTCACTGGAAGAACACTAACTTCTGCGCCAGTATCGACGAGGCAGCGAACTTTCGTGATCACATCTGTGACGTATAACAGACAACTATGTTCACCGGTTAAGATGCCATTAACGCGTGTAGGCTGGGAAGTGTCCCGGAATGTTTTCGTGTCGATCGGTTTTGAGTCCGGAAAATTGAAGGGTTTTCTGCAATTTCTAGAAGACTTTTCGTACTGGTTATGATATCAGCACCAGTTGGGATTATCTGTCTCTGGTGGTCTAGAGACTGATCGCTTTCGTGAATAGCTCCTTCGATAGGTCTGTGATTGTTTACGGTCATGACGAATACGAAGGTAACGTGTCAGAATATGACAGAGTTCCGTAACGTCATTTCGTGTCTTCCGAGGATTTTGTTTGACTGAATAAACCTCGGTGTGAGGAGTTTTGATGGTCTCTAGTATACGGTCGGCAGATGCATCCACCTAGTCTATGGTGTTGTTTTAAAATGAGACGATCACTACCTGTACCTGTTCAGGAATATCAGACATGAAAAATTGTCTGAATAAGACATCGTTGAAAGTCCTTTGACCGATTATCTCTCTCATTCGTAACAACACGTCAGTTGCTGAGTCATATTGATGATTGTTATTACTGGAGAGTTGATCTACCCCTCTTCTATCTGTTAGATCTCCGCGTTTAAGAATAGATCATTTTAGAGTGTAATATGCTTCCTAAACATCACTAGTAAACATACTAGGTGTGACGTACCCGTTGAATTCGCGCGGTAGTGCCTTTACTACTGCAATGAATTGTGCACGTGTGTCGTTCACGCCGTTGTCGTAGAAGTCGGCTTCTGCGTAGCAGAATCAAGCTTCCATGTTTTCTGGCCGGAAGGGCATTTGTTGGAATACAGTTGAAGCCATAGTGTTTTGCTTAAATACCTTAGATGTCTGTTCGTCATGGTGAAATACCAAGTACAAGAATGGATGAGGAAAAAATTACATATATATCCAAAAACACAAAAAATCACAATATGCAAAAATAAAAGTAAAGCAATGACTTATTAAATTCTGGAAATAAAGAGACTCACAGTTTGCAAGTTGGCGTACCAGAACATGTAGGGATCACCAGTGAAGATTCCACAAGCATTTGGAGTTTGATAACCCTTTAGTCAGCAGCATCTTCCACTGTGAATCGTACCCGCCTAATGAAATCAAAAGTCAGAATCAAAGATATATTTGATAGCTTATCAATATATCCAGAATCGACCTATCTAGGCTGGCTAGTGATTTCAGGGGATGTTAAGCACGACGTTTCCACTTGTGATCTGGTGCGGATGCATGACCGACAGCCCCCAACTAGGTGATTCTAATAAACCTAATGTGGTCAGCATCCAATGTCGAGGACTTACAGAGCTATTTATTTTGGGAATTTATCTACTGCTACAATGTCAATCCTACAGATAACTTATACAAATCTCGCAGTGCCACTGACTTCAAATGAATCCAAATAACTAACATTTTTTCCACCACGTCAACAATTTTTCTATGATTTTATATTTATATAATTTTAAATAATCCTTTCTTTAATTTTCACTCCTGGATGGATCAAGAGGCGGGTTAGTAAACACATGATAGCCGGAGCATGAAGTAACCCTGACCCGTCAGATAGACGTTGAGTAGCCCTTTACAGAATTTCCTTCGACATTCTTCTTTCGCTTAATCACTTCCCGTTTTCCCAATAGCTCTGACCCCCATACAGAGGGAAGTTACGGCATGTATCGCACGACAATTTATGGAAAGAAGATAAATGCCATTGAGGTGAAACAAAAGACTAGTGAAGTATTTTACATTTACAGACTTGTTCAGAACATCAACCAGGTGATCTTTGTCAATGATCTTAAAATTGAGGTCAAATAATGAACGATACATATTATTGCTTCACAAGGGTGCTGCGACCGAACTGACTTCATTTTGTTTATTAAATTGATGCATAACTCCTCGTGTAGCCCCTCCATTGGCTACTGCTGATTCCAAGCCCGGATAAAGAGGGAGGGTTGGGTTTATTGATCATATCCCGTAGAAAACTAACTTCCTAAAAAGCGCTAACCGGAAAAATACTTCAAACCCTTTAAACTTTGCCCTGTGAGTCAAAAGGTCTTCATTTAGAAGAGTTATGACGCCTCATGGTGAAAGCCGAGGTCCTTCGGAAGTCTTGAGACTGATAAAATGGATTGATGCAAGCTCTATTCTCATGGGAGATGAGTCTTCGGGGAGGCCGATGCGTCAGCACAAGTTAAGTAGCTTAGAGTTATCCGAAGACCTTATGGTTGCATCGAAACATTAAAGCTTAAGTATGTAGTTACTTCCTTATTTTGCACAAGCATTATATTTCCCATTATCTCCCGTTAAATGTTGGGACGAGGGTTTGCTTAAGTGAGAACTACTCACTCCAACAGTGTCACTCCACCATCAGAGTGAAAATCTATCACAATCACTATTCAGGCTATCCCAACATATAGAACGAGGGTAACTACCAGCATCAAAGTCTCAAACCTTGGTGAATCAGGTTCTATCAACATGGAGTGTAGACCATCGGCCCAACTTCATTTTCAGAGTGACACCGTTCGTTGTGTCTGCAGAACAGCATGAAACTTCCTGCATATGAAAAAAGAAAGAAACAATTATTTTGACCAATCCACAAGATATGACGTATTTTTACGTCAAGAGGCTTTCCGCCTTTAGATAGCTATGCCATAAAACAATGTAAATGACCTTAAAATCAGGGTTTATTGCATCAACTGGGAGAAAGAATAAAAGAATTTTGACTCGTGATTGAAATTTTGATAATTTCAATTGCCTTAAGAATGTATGAAGATACATCTTCATCAGTTGCCTAAATCTTCTTCCGTACATCAGATAAGTATAGTGAACAAGTAGTCTGGATCTCAACATCGAATAAATCACTTAACACAGAGGGTTTGGTTGCAAAATCAATGACGTTCTCATTTTATTCTCGTAGTGAGGAATATATGATAGATAAAATGGAACTGAAAGATACTAGTTTCCCTTTATTTTGCAGCTGTTAGTCCGAAGAAGAAATCCATCATTATTGAAAGATATATGTAACTGCTCGTACGTAGAAGTGTGGAAAAGAAGATTTCCAGACTGAAAACCTAAAAAGATGTTATTTTTACGTCATTCCCTGACGTGACCTCATAATAATGAATAACCAAGATGTTTCAACTACTATACTTCTTGAAATTAGGGAGAACGTCAGTCTTGAGTGTTTGCAAAACACTTGATTTAAGGTATTTATTTGCTTCCACTGTAGCATACTTAACTCCCTATGTGGCTTTGTACTCGTCCGTGTTATCTCTTTCCTACAAATCTACAGACGCTCTAATGCTTACTAGCCTAGTGTCTGTTCTTATTATAGATTTCTTATTCGATAAAATTTTAGGATATTGATGCCATCATTAGATGAATTTTCAGGCGAACAAACACACTTAATGGTTCTAAATCTAAATCTCTTTTATACCAGCCTGTATGACTGCGTCAGTTGGTTGCTAAACTAAATTTATGAAGTACGTGCAATGGCTGTTCATGTTGTCATAATTCATGTTGAAGGTTAGTCTTGTACATGAATGTATGTATGTATGTATGCTTGTATGCATTTATGCATACATATAGTAATGTGTGAGAACATCAATCTCCATCGATAAAAATCATTTTTCATTATAATTTTGACATAAAGACTTTCAGTCCTTTAGCTTATGCGTATAACTTTTATTTTTCCCTTAAAATGGTATTTCTGACAAACAGTTTAGCCAAATATAACTTCACCTTTGACACTGAATTGCATTTTGCAGAATGCCATATGGTAGGTTATACTATCTTAACTACCTAACAATAAACCGAAAGTTTGTAATTCGCTTGTCCAAAGAGCAAGCAGAAAGAGCATCAGTTAATAGCAGAAACCTTCACTCAGTCTTGTGAAAACTAGACAGAACTAGTTTTCCTAGCTATAGGACCTGTACACGTGACCGAGGATATTGTTCTTCCTTTGATAACTAACCTAAAACCTTGTAAGATACCGGGCCCCGATTGGTTACACCCACGTTTGCTGTCATCGCTCGCGGACATTATCTCAAGACCGCTCACGACGCTCTTCAACATGTCCCTTTCACGCGCTCAACTACCTAGAGACTGGAAAGACGCCATAGTTAGTCCTACATTTAAGGATGGTCAGAGACGGATCGTATCTAACTACCGGCCTGTTAGCCTGATCAGCATAGTAGTTAAGTTGCTTGAAAAATTAATTCGGGCTAAGCTACTGAGTCACATAGATTCGTACAGTCTGTTAACTCCCGAGCAACGTGGGTTTCGTAACAAGCATTCATGCTTAACTAACTTACTCATTGCGAGAGAGAATTGGACAGCTGCCCTAAACAACGGCCTGTCTGTCGACGTGATATTCATAGATTTTAGCAAAGCGTTTGACAAGGTTTCACACTTAGGTCTTATGCAAAAGCTCTCGAGCTTTGGAATAACAGGTGCTATACAGGAATGGATAGGAAGCTTCTTATGTGACCGCAAACAGAGAGTAAGGGTCAATGGAACGCTATCCGAATAGAAACCGGTCAAAAGTGGTGTGCCCAAAGGCACCATCTTAGGCCCTTTACTTTTCCTTCTGTATATTAATGAACTACCTTTATTACTTAAGTCGTCGACGTTATTGTTTGCGGATGATGTTAAAATCTGGAGAACAATAAGAAATGAGACTGATCGTTGTTATCTGCAAGCAGATTTAGACGAATTAGTTAGGTGGGCTCATGATTGAGGCTTGGAAGTTAAATCCAGGAAGAGCGTGTTCACGCACATCGGACACGATATTAGTTACCACTATACCATTAATGGTACATCTTTCGTGCCTATAGGTAACCCTCGTGCTATTGATAGAAGAAACCAGAGAAGTAGTGAATAGGTCTTTATTTCGATCTTCGCGCAGTCACAGTGGAGCGTGGGATTATTTGTTCAGACAAACAAAGGCTCTCAACATTCCATATAAGATAGTAGGGAATATAACGCTTACAAAAGGTAAGGAAGTGAATGAATACTTGAACAATACTGTTTTAGCATATGCCTGGTTGTTTGGGGTCAACTCTTAACCAACCAACCTGAGCTGTTACACATCTCTTCCACGCGTGCAAGAGCACAAAGACTTAGGAGTAACTATAAGTCACGACTTGAAAACTACTACGCACTGCAATGCGGTTGCTTCCAAAGGTTATCGTGCGCTATGGTCGCTTCGCAGAGCATTTAAATGCTTCGACGATGATATGTTTCGAATTTTATGTCCCACCTATGTAAGGCCACACTTAGAATACTGTATCCAAGCAGCTAGCCCATGTCTGATAAAGGATACTAAATCGCTTGAGCGTGTCCAGAGTGTGGGGACAAAATTAGTAAAGGGTTTTTCTAAACTCCCCTACGATGAGCGTTTAAAACGTCTAAGCCTTTTCGCCTTATCTTATCGTAGGACACGAGGTGACCTTATACTGGCATTTCGTATCTTTAATTATGATCTGGGTGTTAATATGTCTTATCTTTTTGCTCCCTCCAGCACTAATAATCTCCGAGGTCATAGCAAGAAGGTTCAGAAACCGCGATCTAATAAACTAAGGGTGGGGTCCCGTTTTTCTCATCGAGTGGTCAATGACTGGGACGCTTTACCAGAACAAGTGGTATCAGCACCATCAGTGAACATTTTCAAGAAGAAGCTGGACCTTCACTGGAAGGAAATCTGTCAGTATTAACACAGGTTCATCAACCTACTATCCTTATTACTGAAGACTAATGACGTTCTGTTTTTTAATCTAAGCGCGCATCAAACAGATCTGACACTTATCACCCCTCTATGACAGCGAAATACCGACATCATTCAAGTAATTGAAATTTAATTGCAGCTTTCAAAGACGTCTGAGGAGTAACAAGGTTTAATGCTTATTATTATGATTTTTAGGCTGGCTACTACCAATAAGTCAAATAGTCGGGTGTTGGGGTTTGGTTTTATGTTTTACTTTATGTACATCAATGGATAATGGACATAAAAATATTAAGCAGTGCGTCACCAATGGAATATTACTCTCGCAAGCCCATGAAAAGTGACCTGACAGACACTGAAAGCCATGAATTTAACATGGCTTTACATTGTGATTTAGAGGCAGCTTATTTCTACGGAGTATGATGTTCGCTTAGTAGAGATTTCAAATTCTTTGACGAAGACAGATATTTATCTATACATATTTATCTATGTTAGACTACCTAAAAATGTTAATATTTATCAGTGTTCTTGGCATATGAGAACGAGGTTAGAGAGAGAACATTGGGAAATAATTTATTTCCACTTGTAGCAGAATTCAATATGGAACTACATGGGGTTCCGTGTTTCAAACAGTGAATTATAAATAAAAATATGTCATAACCTTCAGGTCTCCTTTAGGCCGTTTGTCATCAAACGTTTTTTCGAAATCGTTCGAAAATTATGAAAAGTAGACTCAGGCCCATTTAATTATAATGTCACTGGAATCGTTTAGACTGAAGGGAAATTCACCTACAAATAAACAAAAATTTATTAAGTTTTTTGCAGCTGAGTGACTAGATTTTTTTACTTTGAGCTATGCCAAAGACTGAGAAAATTATTTCGACTTGAAGAAACTAGTGTCGGACAAATATTTGCTTTTTCGACTTATACAAAGAAATTGGACATTGTTGTATGCGGCGCTCAATACAGGGTTATGTGACCTTGGATTTTGCATCACGCGCGAAGATGGCGGAAGTGACGTTCTCCGCCTCATTCTGATTGGTTGCTAAGTTGACTGCTGAAATTACGAACCGGAATTGAGTTTGTTTCCAGTCGTAGATACCTTAGCATTGTATTATGGGTTTTCTCCTGGAAGCAATAGACGACCATGTCGTCGTTTTCATGTCACTTCCCGCTATTGTTCTGTTTTTGATTGCCGTTGGATTCGTTTGGTATGCACGTCTTAATAATCGTTGGATTAATCATGCGACCGTAGGGGATATTTTCGATCACCCCCACGTCCTAGGCGAATTACTCACTCTTCGGCGAGAATAAGAAGTATCAGCAATTCAGATTATGATTGCCCGATATGTATGGAATTCCCTTCCCTCATGATTGAGACAAACTGTTGTCATCGTTTTTGTGGTAAGGCATTGGTTCAGATGTTAGTTTCTTTGCTACCCATTTATGCAATTGATTTCTTATTTTGATCTTCATTCATTGTATATGGATAATTTTCAAAATGTAACAAACTACCCTTGAGAAAATCTGACCGTTTACTCAGGTCGGAATAGGGTCATAAATTAGTGTGTAGAATGAAACGATGTTAAAGTTAAAAGTTAGGGTTGAGAATTAAAGTGAGGGATCCCTTCACGGACTGACGTCAGCCATAGTGCTTTAATGCTACTTAACTGTGTGGACAAATACTTCCTGATGGCAAGCCCAAAATATACTACTTCAAGTATGATTGTTTATCCCATAAATTAAAGTATCACTGCAAAAATAACTATTAGCTCGACGTTTTTAGAGCAAGTCGCTAATGTAATCGGCCTTACATTTAGCAGCTTATAGGTTTACTATCATCAAGAATTAGTAAATTAACTGACTGGTCGACCACTTGTAATCAACCTGTTGTCTAAATGAGCTTAGTTTACAGGTAAAACAACTTCATATCCACAAACTACTTCTATACCATAGATAACTGTTTAGATAGCCTGTTCATGGGGTTAAGTCTACCAAAGTCATAGTGGTAACTAAGATCGTCTGTCCATACATAGTCTAAACCTAAGTGTAGTCGTTAAGATGTTTCTACTCGAATATGCACCTTGTGGTTTTTCTTGTGAAGTCCCAGTCATAAAAACGGGAAACAGACATTTCAATATGATGTGCTTGACTTTTTCACTCCATCCGTACAGCCATGTAACTATATCAAATTACTGGAGCAGTTATAGTTAAAAATACATTTTGTGTCAATTAAGCTATAATTCTTTGTCACTATTATCTATGCTGGAAAAGTGAATGGTAAAATAAGGTTTCTCAAATATATTAAATCATTTATTTATTATTTATCTAAACACAAACATTGGTACGAGGAGGCACCAAATGCACGTGTGTCACACTTCGTCATTCTACTTGTGTGAAGGCTAAAATACTGCCCGGAAGCCCCAGAACCTAAATAGACTATCGAACCATAAATATCGCTCATGAGACGCAAGTTTCATTATAGATAACTGGTCAAGAGGTATATTTGGTGTTTCAGGACAATAGGAACCAGCAGTAATGAGTAGTTTCACTGGAGAATTATAAACTATTGATATTTAGTTAGTGTAATCACTAAGGCATTCCACAACAACCCACAGTACGACTTCCGGACCTCCTTACTGAGTGACGCCTCAGTCTTGTCTATTCCCCTCGGTAAAGCGCATCTGATCAGATTCATGCATAAATGAAGTTTGGTCTTCATCTTTCAACAATGGTGAGTAACGGAAATATATGTTTCTCGTGTTAGGTTAGAATCAATTAAATTTCTGTTAGGGTCACTCTAGGATTGGAAACACACACAAAGTTCTACTCTCAGTGGTTTTATTTATACCGCTGTACCTAAACCCCAGATTGGACAGACTGCGTCCACTGGAAAGACACTCAGGTGTGAACACCCATTTAAAACCACAAAGTGATGTGTTTCATGTATCATACTTTGACTGTAGTCATATGAAAGGAAACGGTTTACTTCGGTGGTCATGCTCACCCGTGGTGTATATTTCAGTATGGAAGCTAACAAGTTCAAAATAATTGTATGTCGAGACATGGAAGCAAGCTCATAGATAAGATAACAGCTCAGTGGTTAGTTTATCCTTATAACGATTTAATTACAGTGGTAGGAAAATTTGATTATGCTCGGCATTTTGAATATATATCTAAATATATATGATTTGTAATTTTTAGCTGAGTGTTTTATTCTTCATTGGAAACGGACAATATATTCTCGTGTTATATCCTGTCCTATGTGTCGTGGACAAGTAAGTACGATAATTTTAAATCTCGTTTTTAACTTTTAGTGCTCGTTAGGTAAATTTATGACCACAATTTATGGCCAGCTTACAAAGTCATATTAATTACTCTTAGTAAAAATTGATGTTTCTTCAGTTCATTAATTTTTTTCTTAATGAACAGTGAATGCTTCCTTCAATCTAATTAATGCTTGAAATAATTAATATATTGCGGAAAAAAACTTTTAGGAAAGCCTGTTTTTAGATAGCATGTTTACTTTGTGAAGATTAATATTTTATCATAAACATGTTTCAGCGTTCCTTTTAACTATTTATTATTCTGCATTGTGATTTGCAAGTATCAAGTATGCTAACATTATACAGTGATGTTATGTGTTGAGAAGTTGACTCCATACTCACTGGACGTTTCCCTCTGTCTTGTATTGTTGTGAAGCTCCAGTTTCATGATTATCGCATCCAATTTCCAACTATTATTTCATATGTTCCAACTCTGTCCTTTCTGCGAAGGTTTCTACACTAAGACAGTAAAATTAGGTTTTACATAATTCGTGTGGCTCATAACTGGGGATTTCATGAATTCAATTAACTGTTAAGTCCATACAATGTTTAAATCCAGCTATACTGGTCTCAAGTTCGTTTTTATTTAGGCTAGGGTTTTCGGTGAAACATAAGTCTTGACTTTTCGATAGTGATGAGTTATGCTGCGTAAAATGTCTTACTGATAGCTAGTTTAAGTCTTTGTTCCATCATATGACTATTAGAGTTGTCTCCGAATAATTGTGTGATATAGACTCCCTTTTTGAATGTCAAAAGCGTACTGGATCCCGTCGTACTTCTGCCTTTCTATAGGCTTATAAACTTTAATCAACAACTATCATTCACCAATGTTTCAATTAAGAGCTTTACTCCTCCCTCAGTAGTATCTGTAGTGCGAATACTATTAGTTCCACTGAATAAGCCCTTTATTAACCTACGTCTGTCCTGGACCGGACAGTGACTTGTGAACTGAAATGTTGTCCTATCCATGTCGGCTTTATTTACACGGAATGTTTGATGGAACCATCATTCTTCCACTAATTAGTATATTTAGAAAGAGGAGCTGGTTATTCATCTCTTCACATGTAAGACAAGCATGCTTTTGAATTGTGTTGAGTTCCTTAAACAACTGGTTTACATCTTCGCATTTATCACCGCTTACATAAACACATCTTTTGAATTTAGTCTTCAGCTAGATTTTTTACGTATTCCATAAACACATCAGCCAGGAATTGTCATAATTACGCCATCAATCTGTCAAATAAACTCCCCTTCCAAAGGTGATTTCACATTGTTAGAGCATAACAGTAATAATAAATCTTTAAGACTTTTAACAGGAAATAGGAATGGAAGCTTATTTAATAAAATATAGCCATACAGAATATCAATAGTCTTCCCTAGAGATACATTTGCAAATAATTCGTTTACATCAAGAGCGCCCATTGTCTTAGCTTGCATGCTATTCATTAATTAGAATGAGTCTTTCAAATAATACTTGGGAAATTGGTCGCAATTAGGGTTCAATACTTTTCTCAACTATTCTGCAAGTTTACTTCATAGACGACTGACAAGTGGATAGAATTGAACGTAAGAAGGTAATGGGCTTATAAAATTTTGGTAGTCCATATAAATGTTACATCGAATCCATAGGTTTTGAAAATAGATTTTTTTTATTAATACCGTTCGTGTAATTTTATTGAATTCGAGTTGACTTTTCTTCGTAATTTCATAATCTCAGAGTCAACATCGGGAATACATTTGCTTTCATTGCTGAAATTGGATACTGTTTTTATTTTTTTAATCTGATATAATTCATAAAAGCAACGGCTGATTTTTTATCAGGTTTAACCAGAATAATATCAGTATTATGTCTCGATTCTTTCGATGATCTGAAATGCCAAATTTATTATGCTTCTCTGCTTTGGTCTAGGAATATGCTATGTACTATACCCACTATTTTAACTTTACTCCAATTTTGATTCTCTTGAGATTTACAGGCTAAACTACTTAGCTGGTCATAAAGGTTTCATATAGGGCCTTGATTGTCAGTTCATACATTTGTGTTGTAATGATAGAGCTCTTTGAGGTCTTTTAACTAGACATTTTTATTGGGAAGGATGCTGCTAATTTCCTATAATTTCTATAAATATAGTTATTTGATTTTAAGTTTGAAAGTTTTCCCAAATGGGATTTCATTTGTATTACATTTATGCTAGTATTTGAAGGTTACTTCACAGCACCGTAGTTACGATACCTCCTCTTGGGTTGGATTTGGATAAAATACACAGGATCTTCAAGACTGATTAAGTGAAAATGTAAATAAAGTTTTGTTTTACTAATTTCGTAGACAAATAATGATACCTCGGCCAAATAGATCAATATCAACACTTTGGGATTCGAAAGTGAACTGGTTTCGTACTAGACTGAATTTGTTTAAAGTTAGCAACCTAATTAAATCAGATAAACATAAGCGGTCACGGCAAAATATTAAATCTTTCGTAACAGAGCAAACATACTTAAATGTTGTTTCTGCTAAACAATATGATAGTTCATTACTGATTGAAATCATATGATCTAAGTCTGTAGGTATATCAGATTGTACATTTCGTGAATCGTGAAATTTCAATGTTATTTGAAAATTTCAGAAATCAATGGCTAAAAATTGTAAACGATGTACCTCAAAAATTTAATAGACACTTGAATTTTTTAAGCAGTTCTAATATATAAGAGATATAGTCATAAAAACAAAACTGACTAATAAGACGAGTAGTTTCGTCACAGAATCAATTCTCATATCTTGACGGAATAAATTTCAGAAGGTAGAACCACTATCCAGTTGGTGATTGAATGTGTTTATTGGGTAATCAAAACTGTTAGTTATTTGGAAAATATTCATTCATAATAGTCTAACAAGGATTTATTTATCAAGCGATAAATAGAAATTAAGGAGTGAAAGTGAAGACTATAAGGGGAATAGTGACTTCTTTCCATGTATACCCATTTTTATCAAAAGAATCGGATGAGCCTATTATATATATATATATATATATATATATATCATCAATAGCAGACTTTTATCCACCTCAGTTACTACCGAATTTCTCACGTGACCCAAACTATTCCTCGGGAAAAGCCTACAGCGGCCCTAAAACACTGGGAAACATTTTACCCAATCAGCATTGAACAGAAGTTTCTCAAGAACATCTAGAAATTGAGGCGTTACGTGTCATATTTCTGATTTGATGATTACCTATCCTGCTATTATGTTTAGTAAGGTTACAGAATCCTCCAGAAGCCCAAGGCCATCTGAAATACTATATATACCCTCGATTTTCTGTACACAAGCTGACCTTGGAGTAAGGTGTTTTTTCTACGTTTCATGTCATGTAGGTTTAGTCTAAGGTTACTAGAGGTGCTCAGGAAACCGATTTAAGCGTTCAGTCAGAAGATTTATCACAAATGACTATATTGATCCAAAGATTTTTATACAGTGCTGCTAGTTTACTAACTTGTTCTGGATAGTGGTTGTTTGGTTGATCACATTTCGACTAGTGATTCACTTATAAAACCGTTGAAATAATCAATCAATATTTATGATTCATAACTTATAACTTATTTAGTTACAGATGATTTATCTTAAATTTTTATTTACTTTTTATGTGGTGTTCAGGTTTCAACATTGACTAAATTATTCACTGCAGAAGAGTTGCAACATGAGAGCACCAGACGATCAAAAATTGAAGCAGATTTACGATTATTTAATCGTTGGCATTCAGGTGAACCGATTTCAGTAAGTTTGTTTAAAGAAAGTAAATAAAAAGTATATTTATCATTTTTCTGATAATTACTTCAGTTCAGAATACTTTTAATAAACTTGGAATGTACCGTAAATTATTTTTACGATGCATTTAATAACCAAATTATTTATATAGTTTTATCGAGATTTCAGATAATTAAAAGTCAGTTTACACTATTGATTGACATTAATTTGAGCAACCTATTTGGTTGATATTTCTCACTATTCTCTATGGTTGACTCTATCGTATTCCAGGTGTGAAATTTGTAGTTGGTTGTCAATTAAAACGAAACATAAAATTCGACTATGAATGTATGCCTTTTTGTTGACTGAACTCGAAAGCTACCCTGATGACTGACCACCTTCGATGTGTTGGACAGAAGTGTGCTTTATGATTGTCTAGTGAAGAAGAGTGTGCTTGGAAAGTTCACTAGCATATTGAAGCCCTTATATACAAAGACCTCAGACAGAGTGAAAACATACAACCACTTCTCTTCACTGTTTCATTCTAGCAGTGAGGTATTTATTATTTATTTATTTAAACACATAAATATTGGTACAAAGGGGCACCAGATACATATGCACCATACAAATCTCATTTAAGTGTGAGGGCTGGAATACTGCTTAGGTGCTCAAACCGAAACAGGTGGTTTTATTAGGGGGCCACACCCTGAGCCTTTGACCTAAAGATCTGATCCACAATGCAGTAGAGCATCGTGAGGAGATGCAGACACATGATAACCACATGATGACCAACGACTGATTCATACGACATTTGTTCCCTCAGGATACTGGAGCCCATGTGCACGATTGGTTTGGAATCAGGGTTTTCCCACTCCCCTAGGTGGAATTTCCGTGTTCACCAACCCGGTTAAGGTATCGGACATTCGCTTTTCGTTCTCTCACTTTCGTAAACAACAGTAGTGCCACAAGAAGGCAGTGAGTAAGACTTCTCTGGCGGAGGCTATATACGCGCGTCTATGTGAGAGCATTTTGAGAGAGGGAGAGTGGACTCTCCCCATTCTCGGCCGTACCAGGGCATTAAGGAGCAGAGTTATCCAACCCCACCATTCCTCTGCAACTTTACTGTCGATGACACTGGGAACAGCTCTGATGAAGTTAGTTATTGTTACCAGAAGAAACTCCCCGACCTTGTGGATGATATTGTCTTTAATGTGCACAATAATACTCAAGCCTATTTCATCACTCACAATTGGAAGTGAGCCGTTAGAAGTAGTCGGAAAGTTCGTGTATCTGGGTAGTTGTATGAGTGCTAGTGTTGGCGTGACTGATGAGATCATTCTACGTATAATAAAAACAAAACTGACTTATACCGACCTAGGTCATCTTTGATGCCGTCGGGGTGTTCGTCTGGTTGTGCAAGACCTTGCTAACGACGCGTCTGTGAGAGCAGTTTTCTTGTATGCTTGTTAAACCTCTCCAAATTGAAGATGGTAGGCAACTCTCTGTGTTCGACGATCTTTGAAGAATTGCTGGTATCCAACTATAACAACATCAGTAATAATGAGGCTCACCGATATGCGTCCGTGCTCATTGACGACAATTCAACTACTGTCACCGGCTTGGTTGCTCGGACATGTTTTATGAACGTCATCCCAGTGACTTACATATCGTGTATTTAATGCCGACGCTAGTACTGGTTGGAAAAGCAGATAACTAACTAGTTTATGTTATAGCATCGTGATATTATTAAATGAAAGCTGTATAGGACTGTCATCTGTCGGTTCATCTTGATTCTCTGGTTTGGGGTTCAAGAGATGATGAGAGTGGCTCAAGACGTTATTAGACACGACCCAGAAAAGAAATCAATGGCAATCTTGCTGCGGTTTACTTTTACATTCTTTATAAGTGTGAGAACTACTTTAACTGAAAGAATTAAAATTATTTCGTATTTGTTATCAACAAAACTGTCGCTCCTACTATATATTACTCTTGTTATGATGATTTTTTTTATTCTCTTCAAATGTACTCCATGTTCGTCACAACGTAATCCATACTATTGTCGCGTGTATTCTGTTCAACTTACAAATAATTACAACCTACATTGTATGATTACTACTAGTTATTGAATAAAGCCACCTATTCTGATTTGCAGACTGTGACAAAATTTCATATCGTTCACTCCAAAAATATTTAGTGTAAATTGGCTACAAGTAGTCAACAGAAAACATTGAAACCTCTAAATAGGATACAAGTAAATTGATCATGGCTTGCAAATTGTCAACTTAAACATGAATATTTAGATCGTTTAACCGTAATCACCACCAGTTATAACTAATTTGCTTCCAATATATATGTATGTACAACAGTAGTGTTTTTCAGCAAAACCTTAAAGCCAGTTACTAGTTAGAGTATAATTGTTAGATAGATTGAGGAGAGTGTGTGACGAGCAATGACTTCAAATTAAATTTTTATATATTTAATAAATTTACCGGAAAAAAATACGGTTCAGTTCGTCTGAGCAGATAAAAACAATCTAAGAAAGATATTAGATAGAATACCATAGTTGAACGTTTATTTTATTTGTGATTTCCTAATATGATGGAACATATGAAGTTGCATGCATATATCCAACTTTCCAGACTGTTACGAATAATGTAATATCAGTGAAATTTCGACGTGATTTTATTGTATTTAGTGTTAATAAGATATTTTACAGAATTTTCATTATTTTAAAATGGAACTAGCTCTTATCCTCTTCCATATTTGTTTGTTTTGAATAACTTGTTCAATGTCCTAACTAGAGAAAGCAAGGTACACTGGAAGTGTGTTTTTCTACAACGCAGTCTACAGAGATAGCTCTACTGAGACTTTCCCACTTTCTTGACAGCAGACAATTACCATCACTATGGGAGTGGGTTTGTGGATTTCATAGTTAACATCGCTTCCCGGTCTTAGTGTAACAACTAATGAGAACTAAAGAACGATGGACAGTTGTTTTGCCTTATTTCGGGACTGTAATAGTGCATATTCACGGCTCCACCAGGATGGAACGAAAAATCGTCGTCCCTTAGCCTTTAAACTACTGAACCACTATCTAATTATCAAGTAATCTTTATAACAATAAATTCGTTTATAGAGTAGTAGCTTAAGTGGTTGTTTTTTATTACGTTCCCCTCCACAATTATCAAATAATATTCGACTGTTTTCTTTTCCAGATAATTGATCGTATTAAAGACATTCCATTATTTGTTTACGGATTTATACAATTATTACTTAGTGGTGAAGGCACATTCGCTTTGATGCAAATCCGTTTAACTCTGTTGGGTTTATGCGTTTTGTTTTATTTGATTACACCATTCGATTTTATTCCGGATGTAGTTGCCGGTTTCATAGGAATTTTAGATGATATCATAGTTTTATGTATATTTATTATTCATGTTATCTCTGTGTATCAGACAATTTCTTCAAGACGAGAACTGAATAGCCGATAAAAATCAATGTAAATCTTTTCCTCCCATGTATATTAAACACTACAAACACGTCTATTTCTGCGTCCTCTACAGATCATTTTATGTGAACGTCCATGACTACGAATATTTGTGCGAACTAAAGATAATATGTACATATATTTTATTCACTGTAAAAAATATTCTTCTACTGTTTAGTTTTTTTTTATCATTCATTGATTGAGTTCAAAAAATAATTATAAGGTTTTGAGAGTGTATTTATTCAGACAATCACTTTATTGAAAGTTGTGAACACTGTCACTTCATTTTGATAATAAGAAAAATCAATTTGGCTTGGTTGATCGAAAGTTAATGTCTATGTACCAGTAAAAAAACTATAGGAACCGTGTCATCTAATCGAACCTAACAGGATCTTTTCTAGCAAAAAAACTATGTGAGCAAATGATTCTACTTGAAGCGTTTATTTAATTTCTTTTTGTTGTTCACGCTCGAATTCACGATAGATAATTTAACAGAGATAGATGATGGCTAACAGTTGAATGCAGGACCTGTGTCTCGTCCGGCTGGACGTACCTGCATTCCAGAGTTGACGTTCACTCCAGGACTCGAACACAGTACCTTTCGCTCCAAACTCCATTGCATTATCCACTTAGCCACTAGCTTGTGCAATGGAGATGCAGTCACATCCAGCTGACGAGTTCCGAATAGGACGGAACGCGCGTCTTGGATTCGACTGTTAGCCACCATCCATGCTTGTTTATAATGCTCGTAACTCAGGTCAATATCGAGGCAACCTGAACAGGATGCACATATGTCAATAAGTGACCGATCAATAACAGTTCTAAACATCAATGAGGAGATTCAAACAACCAATACAAAGTAAATTTAGTTTTAGTGTTTCATGTATGAATCTCCTGATCAAGACTAAGAGTGAAGAAAGAATCGATAGAATAATTAGTTATTGCGTATTCAGTATATAATAATTCTCATGCACAAATACTGTTATTCTCAAACTCTACTTACATAAATAAAATCACCTTGTGTAGACTGCAGAAATAGCATTGATTGCACAGGTTTTTCTAGTTATCTTAGTTTAGACAACATATTCTAATCTCATGATTGTGAAAAAAAAGAAACAAGTGTCGAAACACAAATGTGTAATTTTATTAAAACAAATATGGAAAATGTGCATGAGATAATCTATACGGATAATAAGAATAATGTTTCTAGTTCCTAGATCTTCCTCGTGTACGTTTCCTAGATGAACGACGAACACTCCTTTGTGCAGTAATTTGTTGGTTTCGTCTTTGAATTGCTGATCTTGTTTCGCGAGTATTTGGTCTAGTGCTAGGTCTTTGAGAATTCCTAGCTGTGGATCCATTATTAACAGATTCAGCAGTTAATTCTTCATCGGGATTCAAATGTCTCTGTTGATTGCGTGTTAATGGAGGTATATATGATTCTGTATCGAAAAGAAATTCATCATCAGATGGTGGATAAAAGTCCGAATCCATATCTTCATAGTATTCATCAAAGTATATACCATCAATAGAGGAATAATAACGATCAAATGGAAAAATGGAACTTTCATCTGATTCATAACCAATAATAAAATCTTCATCTTCTGAATCGCTAGAACCAATAAAGCGGGATAATCTTGATGACTTGTGGCGTTCAAAAATTCCTTGTACCTGAGGATTGGGAAAAGAGAAATTTCGGGAATTTAAATTTACAAAAGGTTACTCATATAAATACAGAGTACAAAACGTTCAGTAACTGCTAGCACACTATGTATCCAACAGAGCGGGTTTTTTGATAGTTTTTTTATAGTTATTACAGTCTATATTTGTGATACATGGATAAATTTCTGAAGTCCATTATTATTTTGAAATAAATTCACTAGTAATCGAAATTTTAAGTCTGATTGTAGATTTAGTTTAGGTAAATTAAAGATTGTTAATTCGCATGTTCATGTCGTAATTCTACAGAAATATACTTGATAAATAGTTATTTTTCTATTTATATCTCGAATGGTTTACATGGATGTTAAAGATTGCAGTAGGCAAAATCAACTAAATGCATGATAAATAGCACGATACAATTCACTGACAAGAGCAAGATTGCACAACGAATATCTTGGGCTGTTAAAAACTTGTTTTACAAAACACTCACAAATATGCGTCATTCTAATGGATACACAGCAATAGATTGATGAAGTTAGACAGAAAACTGACTGGTATAGAACATTAGAGTGGCCATTAATGTTGCACTGAGTATTTGGTCAATAGAGAAGATAATCATGACTTAAACACGTTAGATAGCATTTAGTGCTGCATGAATATTAACGTCTTCAATAAGTAACCTAGGTTTAAAAGTATGACAAACAAAATTGCCATACTTTTTCTGTACATCGAACTGACATTGAAGATGTATACATTGTGGACATGGTAATTATTGATACAGTAGAATTCATTAACGGAGAATTGTTTCATTTAGCGAGCTCTGAGTTGTTATTGAGATATTGGTGAAACCTTACATAGATGGAGACGATTATTTGTCAGAAAACTGTTGTTAATTGTCTGACACTGTATTTAGCATCTTCAACTATCCCAAGATTTCAGAGACAGATATATTAACGACGCTGACCACTATCCAATTACTGAATAGTGTACGTAAAAAATGGTAGTCGTAATAGTTATAATAAAGTTCTTTTTATACGTATATCTTATAGACGTCGAATTGAGAATCTCTACAAAATAATCTTAGGTGAGGTGTAGGATAGTGATTAGAAAATATGGCATACTCAAATCGCACCCCTTGTATTTTAACTAAAATGGTGTTGTATCATGAGCTGCCACATCTCAAGTAAAGGTTAAAGCCAACCGTATACACCGATCTGTATTTCGTTCATTCGATAAGTCAGTCAATCGAGTGAAGTAGAACCTGGCACATTGATTAAAGCTGTCGAATGGCATTAACGCGGCCGAAAGAAATTATCGCAAGAAATGTCAGAGTGGCAGAAAATGGGTGAGTAGAAACAATATGATCCAAAAAGAGAAACTGAATTCGCAGAATAAAAAGTACAAGCATTTTCAAACAAAAAATGCATCTGTGGCATTAATGATTCTGGGCCGTGTCACTTCAACTATTGGTTATGATAACTACGAGAACTCTAACTAAGTAGTCTATACTTACATGACTTAATCCAATTATCAATGTCCTCATAAACTAAGTCTTTGTCCATCTCTACCTAAATAAGTAACTTTATTGTCAAAGGATTTTTTTAAACATATACAATATTCACAACACTTTTCCGTACCAACAGCAATTCTATAAATTTTCATGTTTAAAAATAACCAATAATGAAAACAACAACTCAGTTACCCGATATTTTAAACCAGCTTTAGCTAATTTACGTAGTTCATTAAATGTTTCGTCATCAGCTTCTACTATTGGCAGAAAAGAAGAATTTAAATGTTTGCTTTCTTGTTTTTTCTGAGATCTTTTCTTGGGATGTGTAGTTTTACTCCGATTATATACCCAACAACTTATATCACCCGTTGTACCACATGTAACTATTTGCTGTTCATATGGATGCCAATTTATATCACGTATTGTATGCCCACCACATGAATAGTGTTTAACCTATAAGACAAAACAATATAGTATAAACTGTATTGTTGTATTATAATAATGTTGTAGATAAACATTTGTGAATATATATATATAATAAGAAAAGCACAAAAGGTAAAGATGTAAATCAAAACACAAATATATGATATGCCACAAATGTCTGTCTGTACTTATTGGCTGGACACAAATCACTTGAAATGGACCTATTAAACTAATTTAAATGAGCTGAATACGTTCGGTCATGAACATTAATTTTCATCTACGTTTGAAACTGTCGTATATCATCGTTGTGATTCTGTCAAAACAGAACACATTTGTAACTATCGAAAGAACGAAGGAATCAGTTTCAGTAAATTGGGAAATGATTCATTACGGTATTAGTGTGTGAGCGAGAATGATAATGATTGATAGTTTGCTTAGTCAGACTAGTAGATTGTCTGACAGGTACTAGGTGAGTTATGTATTCTCTCTTACCCTTATTATTTATTGATTGTTGTTGGATTGTTTTCGGCTTTTGGTTTGGAGATATATTTACGTTTTAGTCAGGCTAAACACATCTTCTTGATCTGAGTTGTGTTGAAGTCCTGTAGAATAGACACTCGGAGGGAATCTAGTGTAGATATTCGTCTAAGGCGAATTAACGTCCCATTCGTAAAGACGAGGAAACGCCGAGCGTTATAACAGGTATTAAAGATACAAATGTATTAAGATTTCAAGAAACAACCAATAGTCACGAAAAGAGTTGTCTACATTGAAAAAAAGACTGTAAGAAATTGACAAATTACCAGATAAAGAGGAGATAGAATGACTTACAACTTTTCCGGAATACAAATCCCATATATACCAATTACCATAAGCACTTCCAGAGTAAGCAAATCTTTGTCCAGTATTAAATGCAGGAGAAAAACGTGCTCGAATTAAAGTGTTGCGAACTTTATGTCCAGAAAGTGTAAGCACAGAGTTATCACCTCGAATAGGTTTGGAAGGATTTTGTTTGAAAGGTACCGGATCTAGGTATAATAAAACATCGTAAACATCGAAATGTAGAAGTGTTAGAAAAATCATATTGAACGGAAAACATCTTGGAATAGTAAAATTGGATGTAAAAAAGTTTATAGAATTTTGTTATTAATTATTTATTGGCTATTTATAAAATCAAATTCTGTCAAGTTTACTCCGTGCACATGAATACCAGTACAATTATGTATTAGAATAAATATGTACCACTGATATAACAGATAGTTCAAAATATTTTTTGCTCTCCCAAGTATACTACGAAAACATGTTAAAACAATAAGTCTAGTCACGTTGTATCAGATATAGGATTCACGGCCCAGATTGAGACTAGATAAAACTTTATTCAATGTAACTACAAGCGATCACATTCAGTGGGTCCGGAGTCGAAACCAGTGAGGGGAAAGGAAATCCCATGTTTAATAATCAGTAGACTAGGTGCCTGTTTGTCCACACTTAGCGATTATTCATATTTTAGTTCCACTACCACATACCAACCGAGTCAATAAATAGATGTAATTGTCAAAAGATAGAAAAAGGAGTAAAATCAAAAGCTGATAACCCGATAAAATAGGTTAATGAGAGAAAGAGTTTGGTTAAAATACATATATAAATAGTTCTTTTAGCTAGGGGTGTTCCTCTCATTTTTTATCAAGAATGTAAAAGTAAACCGCAGCAAGATTGCCATTGATTTCTTTTCTGGGTCGTGTCTAATAACGTCTTGAGCCACTCTCATCATCTCTTGAACCCCAAACCAGAGAATCAAGATGAACCGACAGATGACAGTCCTATACAGCTTTCATTTAATAATATCACGATGCTATAACATAAACTAGTTAGTTATCTGCTTTTCCAACCAGTACTAGCGTCGGCATTAAATACACGATATGTAAGTCACTGGGATGACGTTCATAAAACATGTCCGAGCAACCAAGCCGGTGACAGTAATTGAATTATCGACACTGAGGTCGAACATACACTGCCGAACCTAAGGATAGTGTTGCCACTGAAAATCAAAAAATCCTTCAGAGATAACGATGGTCGAACACAGCAACTCGCCGAACTCGATCCAGAGATATCATATTTCGGAACGATAGATTCTGAATTATCATGAGTCGTGTAACACAAAGAATACAAGCTTGGTCTTTAGTAATATTTTCGAATTCTTTAGCCAGTAAGCATTCGATTAATTTGAGAAATACACATTTTTGTTGAATGTAAGTACATGTACATATTGGAAATTCTTTCCACCATTTAATCCTTATGTGAAAAGAAACAACGAAAAATGAAGTGTTCCAGTAAGCATCAAAATGAATTTTATACTCGATAGCCACTATGAAACAATATCATGTCAATGTCAGTTAGCTCATGCTATGAAAGGTTAAATGGTGAGCGCGTTACTAAGATTCAGTAGTTTACTCAAATAAGGTTATAGCCTACATATAACTGTCTCGGTTATTTCAGGCACATATATATTTGCTAAGGTGAGATTACTTAGTTATTTTTAATAATCATAAAGTATTAATAGGAAGGGTAAACACGAATGATTTTGTTTTAATTCGAATTTTCGCGTGATCTTTGCCCTTTTCTGACTAGTTGCCACTATTCTGAATTCGCTAATCCTCTGTATACTTGAAGTTCGTGCTTTCGTTACTATATTTACTGAGTTTGAATATCGAGTTTTCCCTGTGTTAGAATTTAATTGTCTTTATCCAGCCTGCAATAAAACCTTTCGTATTAGAATTGCTCATCGTTCCTTAATTAGTGAGTACCATAGGCTGATCGGCAGCCCTAATAGATATAACTGTTGTACAAAAAATCAGTCATTATTATAAAGGTTTAACAATATATTCTTTTAAGTTATAAGCAAAATCGCTGGTCTTTGGCAGGAAAGCTTACCTTACTCATTTCTCTATGAATAGTCACATTGGTGAAGTTACAAGAATTATGCATTAACTGAAACAGATGACAGAACACGAAACAAAACAATAGACCTCTACATAAATGACAGGTATAAATGTGTCGGTTTTTTACTTTTTAACCAACCAGTTAATAAAAATATAGTTTTGGGAAATGTTTTGCAATAAACTACAAAATTTAACTTACATCCACGTGGAATCGGATGAATTCGATAATCCCAAGTAGAACGAGGAGTCATTCGCTTAAGGTGAAAAAATAACACAAAGAAACATCGTGATAATGCTATTAAAGCCAATTTTGATTGTAAACAACAGTGAATGTAAACTACAGGAATGAACAGAATGTTTTGCTAGTAACAGATAAATAGATGTATAGATATATTGCATATATTATTACCAAGTCCTAATAAACAGTAACACGTTACTTTTTCAAAAAATCATTATTGTATCACTGGAATAGGATTTAAACAATATTTGGTTGATACTGATTACATTGTTGACATTCTCGCGATAAGCACGATATCATTGATAGTAGAGTATTTCAGATTCTTAAAATTGAATAATCAGTTCTTGTTGATGCTTGCAATGGAAGTTAAGTCAATAGATAAAACCCTTAATGATCGATTTCTACTTTAACCTATTTACAGAGAATTTTATGATACATGGAGTTGTTGTGATTTATAAAAATAGTACATAAAAATAGAGTAATATTAATAATAGAGATGTAACTAAGATAGTATTCGAATTTAATCACTGAAAATATTTTATTAAGAGTTGAAAGATATTAGTGTAGTCCGGCCCAATAAGAATAAAAAACATATATAATAAAAGTTAGGGTTCTAAATGAAATGGCTCTAAGAAGTAGCACATATTTACCAAATGAACGGATGAATCTAGGGAATACGATACACTTCTTTAAAGGTTAGGAATAAACTCAGTCTATTCAAACAAATATCGTGGAATAGATACAAGGTCAATTACAGAGAATAATGTGACTACCGACTGAGGTCAGTCATGAAATTAGATCATAAAAATCTAACTAGATTCAAAGTGCTAAAAACTACCGAGAACGATGAAATATCACACTACATTAAACGAAACATATATAATGCATTCTGTACCATAAGATATTGAAATGAAAAAGATCATTCCTGTAGACTGATATAATGAGCGGGAGAGGGAATTAAACTTGATAATTAGGGATTAATTTCGTTGGCGAATAAATAATCCATAGTTCCTACATCCTTCAGCTGTTTATTTGTGAAATGATTTCTGATTATGTTTATTCTTGTGTTGAATATTTGCATATATAGATGCTGTATTGTGAGAAGAAAAGCCTATTCTAATAGGCTGCTGTTATTCATTCTTATATCGTTTCGAACTGGGACACCTATCACTTAGCTAAATCATATTATCGTATTTTATCCATCGACCAGCATTGGATTTATTCAGTTCAGCAACTTCAAACTTGTTAACCAAATTATAACATCCTACCTTCATAGCATAGACACATGAAGAAGTACTTAATATACAAAACTCTAAATAATTTATAAAGACCACGTCAAGTTTATAACTAACTTACAATGCCGTTAGTGATTAGATTATCAATCAACAACTTTCTCTACAAAAGATTTTTTTATATATATTCTTTAATATAAGCATTACAGTGATGGAAATTTATTTAAATCACCAGCAGGGATTTCTGTTATCCTATGTTTTTTTCCCAATTATTCAAATATTGTAGCAACTTCTCCATTTGCGAATTGTTTAACTAACAAATTCTATTGACGAAATTATTTACTGACGGATGCTCACCAAAAAAGATTAATCTGTGGTCATGGTTAATAATGTAAAACTCAAAACAAAGAGCTTTCCTCCTTGTCTACATTATGAGTCAGATTGAAGCGAAAAGAACATTGAAATTATACTTCCATGAACCGAAACATGTATGTTCTACACTATCTTATCTAGTGTATGAAAGATGAGTTGAAGAAATGTTGTGAGGGAAGAGCTAACCTAAAACGTTGACAGTTAAAGATAAATAGCCGTTAACTGTTGTAAAGACAACTAAAAAAAGTTTTTAAAGTATTTGTGATTAAAAGCCACGGATAACGAGTTTACGAATCGCCAGCCCCGAGCTCCAGAAAATCCACCCCAAGCTAAATATTAAGGTGTTTAGTATTCGAAACATAGGTCGAACAAAGACTGTAGAATCGCAATTCATTATACCACTTTGTTTCTGAAACGTGCAAACAAGACCCAAATATTTTTATTCTCTAGGCCTTAATGCAGCCAATATGGAATATCAGAGTGATTAACCTTCGAACTTATCCACATAAACGACAGAAGTTCCTTGTGTAGTTTGCAGACGTAGATGTAAGATTGATTTCGAAGCGAACCAGGTACTTCTAAGACTACGTTACAAAAGCCAGTGCTATTGTCTGGAACTCAAAGAAAGAGATGTAGTTAGTCAGCTCTACGTAGTCTTTGTTTACGATCCAGGTCACATGAAATTAAAATTAGGTTTCATCAAAAGTTTCCTAAGGTTATCAAGAAAGTTATTCAAGAGACGTACTGACTGTAATAGACTTTAACGCCCAAATAGGTCGACTAGGTTATGCTGGAAGTTACATGTTTTAGACGAAGGTCCTGGATTCTATTTCCGGATCGAGGTTCATGAGTGCACACTGCTGAGATGTCCCATACTAAAACAGAACACCTGTCCAGTTCTTTCAGGTTTCCAATGATGATCTAGCTAAGATTAATTCATGATTTGTATTATGAAAACAAGAATTATTTGTGATCGTTAGTTTAACAAATAACTTATAACGTATATAAACAGACTTAATTTAAAAAAACAGAGCAATAAAATCAATACCGTTAATCACAATATCATTAAAAATAGTAGGTGCTGCTTACAGTTTCTTTTCCCGATTCCCGGCACTTTCTTGTATCCCATAGCTTAACTGTTTGATCTTTACTGTTTGACAAAAAGTACACATTATCATCCTAGAACAAATAAAATGTTTGAGGTATACTCAGTCATCGAATGGGATACGTACTACAACGAGTGATAATTCATTGTTGGAGAAAACCAATTAACCGGCTCGTTCAACTATATTTATTCTCTGAAGAAGCGGCTTACACTGGGTTACAAAACGTCAGAAAATTTAATTTTCGTACCCATTGGGATATTACAAATGTATTATTTATTTATAACAATCTACCCAACACTAAATTTATTCGAAATTTTTTGTTAATAGTTAATATCACGCTATTTGGCAAGACTTTATATTTCATTCTGATACTTTCTAATTAGTTTAACTGAAGGGCTAACCTATCTACAGAAGACTATGTAGGACATCAACTTTTCAAGCTTTACCACAGTTAGTTGTGAACATACCAATTGCATTAACCAACGATCGGTTATGTCATAAACCAATAGTTACAGAAACCTCTCGATGGAGAACTAAAACAACTTTTTCATAACTTCGAACCTTTACGTATCGTGCAGAACTGCTTAATGTTCAAGAAATGTGTAGTTGCACCAAAACACGTTTGTATTCAAGCACTACGGCAATTTCACAACGATCAATAGAGATATTATTCTCATGAATTCTAGTTCTCGAGGTTTCGCCAATCGGCCGTCTATGGAAACTGTCCCGCATACAGCATTGAAATCGGAGATGGGAAAAAGTAGGTTAAATCCTAAACGTATTATTCGTTCATTGTGGTTTAAACACTGTAATCCATGGCCAGACATATCAAAATTTAAGAATTGGAAGTGTTGACTTTATTTTGTCATGGCAACAATACTTTTTAAACGTAACTCAGTTATTAGCTAAAAATCCAAGTACGCACTATGTAGTGCAGTAGATGCCAGCCTAATTAATCTTCTTTAGCTATTCAAATAGATCTTCTAATCAAGACATGATATTTCTATTCAGATTGTGTGGTCATTGAGGGAAAAGCATAGAAGATTGTATGTGTTCTTTGTTCAAGGTATTCGGTGTTGAGAGAGTATTATCTCCAGTTTTATGAAAACACTGAAGATCTCTGTAAAACGAGTAAAGAAACTTACTATACAGACAACTAAGTTAATGGTGAGTAGTCACATTATCATCATGGCAACAAAATGATTAACATTAGGGATAACAAAACTAATCAAATTTCATGCATCACAGACAAATGAACTATTCCAATCAGCATTTAAAATTAAAATAAATCACAGTTTGATTAATTATGAAGTATAATGAGACTTTCTGTAGGTTAGTACTAAAGATATAAACCTATCAACTCATATTTCTTATATTTTTAAAAGCTAAACCTTTCCTACGGGTTTGAATGATTTAGCATGGTAAAAAACATAACTGTGAAATTAATCAAATACAGAAAAACAACAATTAAATTAATACCTTTGAATCTAAATATGTGATACCATCCACATGTCCAGAAAATAAACTTTGACACCCTTTGTTCAATGCACGAATATCAAAAAGCTAAGAAAGGAACCGAAACACAGTAATCAATATGTACAAACGCTAAAAAATAAGCACCATAACGTGGACAAAAGAAAAAAAACGTGTTGAGTGTGAAGTAGTTGTTATCCACCGAAACCAAATGGAGGATAGTTGTGTATTATTGTGAAGTTATTTAAATTAGACATATAAACCGCTGGACGGTATTTCAGTAGTCTGTCTAGAGGTTAGGGACTCGTGAGTGAAACCGAAGATTACTGAGTTCAACCTTTAGTGGCGGAATAGTGGATACCCACTGACGAAGAGTTCCATGCTAGAAAAGAAAAGCTGTCTAGCGCATTCTGATTACCAATGGATGTCTAGCTTGGGTCGCTTCTGATATCAATGAAGCAAGAGCAATAGCATACCTTTCATTTAAAACAATCTGGTAATGATAATAATAACAATACTGACAGTAATAATAATATCGATCAGGTTATCAGACCGGGCTTATTTATTTTTATTTATTTAGACACATAAATATTGATACAAAGGGGCACCAGATATATATGCACCACACAAATCTCATTTGATTTGTGTGAGGGCTTGGATACTGCTCAGGTGCCAAGACCGAAACAGATGGTTTCCTTAGGGGGCCACACCCGGAGCCTTTGACCTAAAGATCTGATCCACAATGCAGTGGAGCATCGTAAGGTGATGCAGTCCCATGGTAGCCGGTGACCAACGACTGATTCATACGACATTTGTTCCCTCAGGATACTGGAGCCCATGTGCACCATTGGTTTGAAATCAGGGTTTTCCAACTCCCCTAGGTGAATTTTCCGTATCCACCAACCCGGTTAAAGCGCCGGACATTCGCTTTTCGTTCTCTCACTTTCGTAAACAACAGTAGTGCCACGAGAAGGCAGTGAGTAGGACTTCTCTGGCAGAGGCTATATACGCGCGTCTATGTGAGAGCATTTTGAGAGGGAGAGTGGACTCTCCCCTTTCTCGGCCGCACCAGAGCATTTGGGGCTGAAAACAGGCTGTTTTTCAAGGTCGTTTAAAAGGCGTTGAAAGCCGTCAGTATGGGATCCTTGATAGAGACAAACCACATGACAGTGAGCGTCTTTTCAGCTAACCAGAAAACTATTTGGTTATGAAACGATGTACAGCGAAAAAATTCAATGTCAACGCGAACGATTATTGAAGCAAACGTTACTTATCTTGATATTTCACATGTGCGAAGCGCATGAGCTCATGTGCCTATCAAATCAAAAACTTACGTTTGCAATGGCCTCATATGGGTTAAAAGTATTTCTTTAATAACAGTTATGTTACCCATAAGTAGTTACATGCCTTACAACTAAAAATAAAGGTCAGACGTTAGCAAGCGTGACCGAAGTCCCTGAATTGGAATCCCACGTGCGGAATCATGGACAAGCACTGTTGTAATATAATAGGACAAAACGGCCGCCCAGTGCTTACAGGTTTTTAATGGTGGTCTAACATTGATCGGTTCACGATTTCAATGGAAGTAAAAACGAATCGCCTTTTAGTTATGTCCATAACTAACCAATCAAGTCATCGCCAAAGCGCCCACCACGTCAATCTGGTCTGATATATTTGTAGACTATCCCTATTGCGTGAGATCTGCCAATTGAAAGACATTATTATCCTACTATATTAGTGTGACTCATAATTTTTATTCATTTCGATAAGACACGCAATACTGGTTGGTATGTTTGTGCGTTTCACTTGATGACTGTAATTCTTTAATTATTGTACTAATCTAATTGTTTTTATGTTTAGAAACAGATAAAGTTTAAAGTCAAGTTGTCCTTGTTCTGACAAGAGCTTTCATATATATTCTGGGTCGTCAGTATCGCGTTTACAGTTCCGGTAGAATATCTGTAGAACAAATTAAATCCTGTATCACCTATTGTACAAACAATAGAAATCAGTGGAAGGATGATTGTAGCTTACAGGCAATAAAAAATAAACTGCATTAACTTTTACTAGGTATCTGGCAAAGGTTTACGAGACTAAGCTCCATCGTTTAACACCACAAAACGACAATCTAAAGGGATTTAGTAAAAATACTCACAGCAAAGATTAACGAGCAGCGAGTGTACCACGATCGTCCACCTACATTTCACATCAAAACACGGTCAAGTGTCTTAAATTATTTTACTCGTGGCTATACTAAATTGAATTACTGTCTGATTTCATATTTAGTTTTAACCTAGAATTTTATACAGATCTGTGTACTCACTTGACTCAGGGGTAGAAATCACGTGAAAGCTGGAGATAGTACTCTATGATCAGGGGTACAGGATAAAGATGATACTTAATGTTTGATTATCGTGAAAAAAGGTAGAAATATAGTCATAATTAAATCCGCTACAATTTGTGTGACAAGTAATACATTACAGAATTAGGATATTTTCAATCACTAATAATTATGGTCAAATATATTAACTCGGTCTACATAAAAAGTTTCTAAACTAGACAGAGGCAAATGCAAATTTTGCAAACAGATGGGAATGAGATGAAAACACCTACAAGATCATCAAAATAATAGCTTACTCTAACATTTGTATCATCACTACCCGCAAGGATAATACTGCTAGATCGATCCAGTGTAGTAACAGCATTTACATCAGCTTTTGATTGCGGATTTACAGCCTTGATTAGAATGAAAAAAACTGAATCTATAAGATCAAAATACAATTAGCTATGTTAAAATATTTGTTATTAATCAAAGCTGGAACGAAAGTTTTACATCCAGTTATAGGACAAAAAAGTGTTAACAAAGAGAACCTAGACAAAGAATATATGAGAATATCAATTAAGAAACCATGTGTAACTTCATATCCCAAGCCACAATCAACAAATATATACGAGTTACGATTAATATACAACCGCCTATATCCTAACAAATGTAGATCAAAATATGTTAAGCAATAATAAGATTCGATTCCCGAAAACACTAATCCACATCTACATACGTAACTCGAATCATAACTTCTCTTTATCTATCAACTTAGTGAACAAGACATCACAGATTACTGATATGCTAATCTGTTTATCATCACAATGCAGTAAAATACAACTAATTTACTGTAAAGTTTTATGCATATAGAGATGACTATATGGTGGAATCAATTACACATTTAGGTGGATGGAAAACACGTAAGAACTTTCCATTAATGAGGAGCATAGTTGTTCATTGTCGATTTAAAGGATCTGTTCAGTTCACTGTACTGAACATTTTTAACGAGTGATAATTAGTTTCAACTTTTAATATTGTTTATTTTAAAGCTTATAGTTACTGGACAAACTTATTAACCTTATTAGTCTTTTATGTATGAACATGGTGCGTATAATTTTATATCAGTGAATAACAAAAAACAGTTTATTTTATACATCTTTGCTACACATGTGCAAAAAATCCATGTTCACTTAATGATGACCCAAAACTCGTTTGGGTATAAGGTTGTGTAACTTCCATTCTGTCTGTTGAAATAATTTCGAGAAGTCATGCACATATTTGAAAAGTACTATTAACTACCTTCACGTAGTGAAAATTTTTTTAACATAGTGACATAACAGTTTAAAATCCACTTCCAGAGTGAGGCAATAGATACGAAATTTTCACTTAGGACAGTTAGTAAACTCAGCATCTGAAACAGTAGAGGGAATAAACTTTAGGTTAACATAAACAAGTAGTTGCCACTCTGTATGAACGCGAGGGACAACAACCCCTATCTGACTCACAATCCTTGTGACAGGCCGATGTATAACTAGGTCAACAAAATTACAATTCACTGGAGAGACGTCATTTTAGTGTATCAAAACGTTATCACCTAACTGACGTTGGATTTTATTATTTAACAGACAGACGATCATGGATTGTAAGTGAAAAACTAGTTGAATGATTTGTGGTAAATTCACTCCGTCATCTAACTGGGTTAAATGTAATTTACATCATTTATATGTCGGCCTTAATTGTAAAACTATGGATATACTAGCGTTTTTCTAATTGTGAAGTCTTACTCCCATTTAATTACGTTCCTGTTCAATCGTGTTCTGATCTGGGGAATAGTCAAGTGAAATAAGGTGTCCGAAGAATACTGAGCAATAGGAGTAGCAGGGTTGTAATAACACAAACTATGGTGCTTTCAAAAAGGTATGGATATGGCATACAAATATAGGAACAAAGAAATCATTGTAAATAATTTGTAATAAACATAGATGGAAGTGATGCTTAAATATGTCGGTTGATACTAAGGTAAGACAAAAGGTTGAACAAATAACTACCTGCGGTCTATATGAACAGAGTATTACTGAGAATGCTAGTTAGATATTTTAACTTGCTTACTACACAAAGATCCATGTATTCGTCTGAGTTATATTTTCCGCCTGAAAGCTAGTAAAACTATCCAGGTGCGCAAAGTAAAATAGGTGTAGCGGTGTCCAAACTTGTGTCCCTGAAATTCTGAGTTCAATGGATTTACTGTCGAACCAATAAAGATCAAGAAGGTGACTTCAACGAATAAATATCAGACTGACATATTAACTATAGACCGTTTTATAGTTAATTTTAGTGAACGAGACGTCATTTAGAAGTTACAGGACTTCAGATTACTAGAAAATATCACTGGTCAATGTGAGGATGAAGTGATTGTGAGTGATTTTTACAAATTATGGGGTAGAGTAACATTGTACAGAAACGCTTACTAGAATTCAGCTTGATTGTTGGATTTGGGTTAGGACCAAGTTAGAATCAAGACTTGTACTATAAATAAACTAATCCCAAATCTGGATACTAACTTTAAACTCTAACAGTTGAAAACATATAGTCAACATGGTACAGTTTGTTATTCATGTCAGTCAGTCATTTACAACGTAGGATCAGTCACATATATGCACAGGTACAAGTTGCCATACCTTATTAGCACGACAAGATTAACACCAAATCTATAGAGACAGTTACTACAATGGTAGTAATATATTAAAAAAGATTGAATATAAGGATATGATACAGGGGAAAAGAATTAGTTTGTATAAAGAGAGGTATGAAATAATCAAGTAAAACCTACACATTCATAGAAAATTATCTCATCTGATATCAAATATTAGCCATACATATTGTGGTGCATGCTATTTATGTCTGTCGACAGACATAAGTAATATGTAACACCAATCAGAAGTGGAATGCCTGGCAGCAGAAGGTTGAGAATATCGAGTTGAAGAGAACAGGATGTAAACAGAGATTAGTTGCAATAATAACAGGAATGACATTCTGTAATTTGTATTAAACAATAAATTGGTCTTCCCCATCTGAGTTCTCACTCCCTACAATATTTACTGCTCTCTGGTTGGTCAAAACCATCCAAGTTAGTTAGGCAGGATACTTTGTGTTTACTACTTAGTGCATCAACTTCTAAACCACAGCTGACTAAATATATTGTCACACCAGTAATTGGTGACACAACTTCACCATCGAACTTGATACTTTTTACTGTTTGTCAAACCATTTTGCGAATTGACTCAAGGATAACCTCAAGAAGGAATGTCCAAGTCTACATTACTCTGTCCAATCGTCACAATAGGTGAACCAAACAACATATAGAAAGAAAACTTTCCGCAGAAGTTAAAGAAAGGAAATCATATTACAATATCATCCGAAATTCCGAATATTAAACGAGTTTTCAAATAAGAATACAGCGCAAATAAATTTAGTTATTTCCAGAAGTTTATCTTACTACTTATTTAAGACGAAAAATCTCTGACATGATAGCTACAAACCTTAATGTTAAACTACTTCTGATAACAAGTTGTTGAATCTCCAGTAACCGGTTCTGAAATTCATGGTGAAATGTATTTTAATCCGAAACGACCATATTTTACTTAGGGATCACTAAATTCATTCGCTGAGATTTTACAAATATATATTATTCCTATTTAATGTCTAGGGTTCACTAAAGTTAGTTTGCTTTTTCAATTTGGTGCGCCATATCAACAACTGGTTTCATTACCCACTCACCATCAATTTATTCACCAAGTTTCAGTTATAGAAAATGGGGGTTCACTATGACAGTTAGTAAAGTATGATGACAAATATGTGTATGCCTGATCTTTTATATCTAGACTAACATTATGACGATTACTCAAGTTATTTAAATTAGCATGCTTCAGTATTCTCTGTTTGGAGACACTAAATCATCCCCATATGTTTGCTAGCTTACTGACCAAGCAAAGGGTTCTATTTGTTTTATTTTGTAAAAGAAGTATGCTATCAGTAGAATGCTGACTTCAAAATCAAATTAATCTAAAGAAATTTGAATTGAAATGTGACACACAAAAGCAAATGAATAAACAGCTGAGTATTATAAGCAAAGATTGATGATAGCTAGCAGTGGAATCCAGGACGCGTGTCTCATTCTATTTGGGACTCGTCCGCTGGACGTTCCTGCATCCAGGACTCGAACACAGTACCTTTCTCTCCAAACTCCATCGAGTTATCCATTTAGCTACTAAGCTGGATAGCCACTGGCTTGTGGAATGGAGATGCTGTTATATCCAGCTAACGAGTCCCAAATGGGATGAAACACGCGTCCTGGATCCTACTGCTAGCCACTACCCATGTTTGCTTATAATGCAATAATGCTTATAAGGCAATATCGAGGCAATCCGAGCAGCATGCCTATATGCTAATAAGAGACTGATCAATTGCAGTCCTAAACATTAATGGGAAGATTAAAAAAAACAATACAAAACGAAACAAATAGCTGAGTAGTTTGGAAGTGAGAATCTTCAACTTTTAATCTGTTTTAAATCTAAATGTAAAGCTTAAAAGCGAACAGAGAACTGATGCTAGTCTCTCACAGTGATACAAAAGAATTGGCTTAATTTTTCCACTAAAATGATGGCAGCAAATAATTTGAAAGAAACTGCAAGCTGACTACAAAATAGTACTAATAAATAAGATGAAACTATGCAGAATAGGATGGCCTAAGTAGTTTTTAACAAAATGAAATTTGAAGGTATAATAATAATACTTACGAACGATTCATATTTATTTGTCTGTAGATCCGTCACATAAACCATACCTTTGTTATGTCTGATGAGAAAAAAGAGACAAGATAAATAGAAAGTTTGTACTGGAAAATGTGACAAATATAATCTAATCAATACCTATAAGAAGATAATCATCTGAGTTGGAAATAGTGGAATAGTTAAGTTTTAGAGATAGACGAGGATAAAATCATGTTGCAAAATGATAAGGTGTCTAAGAATTAGTCCCAACAATCAGGTTTTTATAGATTGGAGAGTACGTGACATACGAAGAAATTTTCTCCAATTGCTTACGACATTTTGTATTTACTGTGTTAGTATTTTCTATGTAAGCACGTTAATTTATTACATGTTAAACCTATTTTTCTGACTAGTGGTCTTGTTTCAATATCACACTGTTCGAAGGGTTTAATTCAATTATTCGTTTTTATGAGTAGCTATTATTTATCTACATCACGTGGTTGAGTATGTCTATCGACTGGGATTCTACATATTGATTTTGACAAACGAAAATCCTCTCATGAAATCACTAAAGGTCTCCTCCAAAACGCAATAAGACAGAGAAATGAAACTTTTAATGATATCATAAAGGTTTAATTTAAAAAACCTTCACTTCAAAATAGAAACAATTTGAGAACCTGAACATTGAAATTGTATGGATGTATCAGATGGACAGCAAGGATTTGAATGGCTGTTACAAAATCAAATTTTGAAGTTGATGAACGGACAAAAGAGGTCATTATAACCATTAGAATTTTTCGGTTGCAAGTAAAATAACGGGTACTGCCATCTACAGCTTTGGACAGATAGGAACTCATTTTCAGCGAGTCCTAACTGTTGGCACTTTGCGTCAACTACGTAGTAGTGTCCAGTTATTTTTGCAATACATGTGTAGAAGCCAATTATGCTTGTGTATTTTTGATTTAGCATTTAAAAAGATTGTGTTATATCGATTGAGTATGAGCCCTGTTTAGTATATGAAGTGATAATACCGCCAGTAAGAGAGCAGTGTATTTATTGATCGCCCAACACAAAAGCGTTATGAGCAGTATGGAGTACTGCTCGGTCCTGCTATCTGCCTAGCCCAGCCAATTAAGTCCAGAACACCAATAACAGCCTCTGCAATATGAATCATTATTGACAAACATACTGGGTTTATATACCAATCAAACAGACCACATCGTACCATAAAATAGAAAACATTTGTACAAGATTTAGCCAAATGTGGCTGTTAATAAGGGGAACAGTAATCAATAGACTGGGGATAACTCAAGAACGGTATATCGTATAATAATAGTTCATAGGTCAAAATAAAGCTTAGGATAAGAGGAACACGAATATGAAGAGTTAAGTTACTTAGCAATTATACAATAGGAAAAATATATATTACATTGGTCTCTAAATAGTTCACAAAGTTACCATTCATAATTTCCCACAGATTGTCACAAACCTATGTGGAAGAATAAACTTTTCAGACAGCTGTCAGTTAGCTGGTCAGAGTAAGAAAAGTGTAACGAGTTGCTGCTTTTAGAAAACACTGAAAGGCATTTTAGGCTGTCTCAGCTATCAGTTGACTGGGGTTCCAACGAAACTATAAATGAATCGTAAAACCGGCCACTACCCTGACTTTTAGTGGGAGATATTGAGCCTCACGTTATAACGAGAAGGAAATAGTCTTGACTAATTTGAAGGCTCAGGTGTACTGGGACAAGTGACCACAGTTTACATCAGCACAGTAAGGCGAAGACAATAGACCAAAGTGAATGAAACAAATAGTGTTACCAATAGAAATACACAAAGAGGATCCATGACTGATTGTTTTGTATGCTTAACGGCAACGTTTTACAGTAGTATTTCAGGGTAGAAGGCAATAATGTGTAACAGACATGTAACGGACATCCTAATATTTTGTTTGTGTCTGAAGATCTTAGGGATCCTGATTGCAGTAGCACAGTTGCATTCCTTCACCAACTTTGAAATTATGAGCTTCTACATAGTTTTATGCCTTTCATTTTCTTGTTAAATTCATTCTATTCAATCAACATTTCCTGTCTGATTTTCTTGCATCACTGAGGCAACTAATATTGCCAAGATGCTGATATGTATTTTAAGTTTTATTGTCTCTTGTTGTGATTTATACGGCAGCCTAGGTAGATGAACATATAGGGGGCCAAAAATGATGTGCATTGGGGATGGTGGGTAAGCCAACTGGCTTTTATCAAGCGCTAATCAATACTTATAGTCAGATAAAAAAATAAGTTACAGACATGTGATGAATAGGATAAGAAGTGTACACACATACGCTCGTATAAAAAACAGTCAGGGTTGATAAGTGAATCATTAGCAAGGTCAAAACGTAACTGAAGATGGATAGGTGAGTTGGCTTGTCCAGAAGCTAGAATAAGGTGTATGGGCTTAACATATCAACCGACACAACAAACATTTACATCAGAACATAGGTTGCTCATACGTGAAAACTTCCTCTATGTGAAAACAAAATGGGGTTGTGTCATGTCCAAGTTTTAAATGTGATAAACAGATACACGAAATACGAAGCCAAAAGTATAGATAACTATGAGTAAAACTTAGTGATGGGAATATATGCACGAAAACCACACCAGTAAAACAGTGCTAATTCCCGTAAATCTAGATATTCAGATCAAAGTAATCTTCAGAGATTTTCATCTACTTCAAAAAGTCTGCATATATTACTTGCGGTTAACTTAAGTATACTCGGTTTTTAAATTAAGTGAGCTTAAATGACTGTGAAAAGCATTTATAACTAAAATACTTGTTGCACTGTACTTATTAAGTTAGTATGCATGTAGAAGATATAAAGCACACAAAACGAAATATGTTCACTTGATTTAATAACGTTTTTCAGTTGTACTTGACAGCAGTTTTTTAAAGAAATTAATTGTATGAGGTCTAATTAATACTTACAGAACGGAAAGATTTGTACAATAGCTATAAAGATTTATGATTATTTCGAAGAAATTACTTATAGACAAACTTTTGCACATATTCATAAGTCAATTTGTTAGCGGGACACAGATTGGATTAAAGCATGTTTCATGCATGATGGTGTTGCTGCGCGCTGATTGGCTAATTCTAAATCGATCAGCCCGGGCATATTATTGGAGAAAAATCTAGAAGCTTCTTATGTATGTACTATAAATATATGAACGTTATTCAAACTAGTGATTGCTGTTCACTTACTATTGTTATTTTGAATACAATTTGATTCCTGTTCAACGTGTTCTGATTTGGGGTCTTGTTGAGTGTCATTGTATAAGAATACTAAGCAATAGGAATAGCTGGGTCGTTTATTAGCAAAATACATTTATAACACAATTAAAAACTGAGTGATAAAAATGTTGATAAGCAAAGTGTCGTAAAGGAAATCCAACAGTTCAAACAACAATAATAAAATAAAACGCCATTATAGATAGAGCGAAATACCTTACCCACTAATCACTTGATTATTACTCCCGCCAAGAAAATCAACACTAAACGTTTTTGTTATATTTCTTTCACCAGGTTGAAGTTCAGTATGCTTGAGATTCAGCTCCTCATTACGCACATCGGTTAGATTGGTGAAATACACTGAGATAAAGGTGAATGTTAAGATGAGGGTAAAACATTGGTGAAATGAAACAAACATATTATAGTAAAGTCTGTATTTTAAAGTAAACGTTTTCATTTTGAAGCTTATCGTCCACTCTCGACAACATTATTAATCATTACCAATATCAAATGACTTTTATTTATAATATTTACTCGAGTGAACTCGAAACCACGCAAGGCTAAATATGAAGAACGATTCGAAATAAAAAAAATGGGACGATATTATAACTTTAGATACAGAAATTAAGAATTAGTACAAATGTGACGTTGTGATTGATTTAAGCCCATATCAGACGGATCCAACTACACATGAAAATGACCACCCCAATCTTAACATGGAGTAGGTCCCTCCAGATATAACTCAAACCTATAGCCAGTAACATAGACTGATGATATGTCTTAGTTTGATGATACTTTTAACCAGCTATGTTGTCCAAAACTGATCGTCGGTGACCTGGATGGGTGACACATCTAACTACATTAATTGAAGTATCCCAATTTCATAAAACGCGCAAAAACTCAAGTTATTAAAGAGACATTCTTGCCGGCTGACTGATCAAAGATGATGCGATTCCCCATAAACGTATGATCCTCTCAATCTTCAGAAATAATCGCAATGGATCAGTTGGTCTGTGTTAATCACAGTAGCGTTTCTGTGGAAGTCCAGTTTAATCTGGCAGTTCTACGATAAAAACGGAATTTAACACTGAGTTTGTACGATCCCCATTTCCAACTTTCTGTGATTTACACACTCAACCACTTAATTCCGACTAGTTGAGAGGGATGACACAGAATCCCGTGAGAACATTTTTATTAAACTTACACAAGCTAGCGACAATGTATAAAACAAGAATGGGTTTGAAAAAAAATCGGGAAACTCTATATTCTGACAAAATGGACGTAGTAACTAAAATACCCATTGAAAACAAAACATTGAAATTTAAATCTCAATACGAATAAATATATTTACTTACAAATAGGAGACAAACTGCAGAAAACAAGGGTATCCCCCAAATTACTAGGAAATTTTGTAAGTAATGACAATGCACACACCTTAAGGAGAGTGACACAATACTCCAGGTATATTCAGGAGCATTAATCTCATTCATGTAACGAAAATAATGTCCAGAAGAATCAAACACTCGAATAAACCCATCTGTACAAAAATTACAATTAGCAATCCCATATTCACCTTGCGAAGCAGTGAAGAAAAGGTCACCAGAAGAATTATATATACCGCAGTAGACATCGTTATAACATCCTAGTGACCACAAAACCTCATTTGGAATGGTTTGACTTAAGAAATATGACTTGAAAGCATTAGAGAAGCTTTTTCCTTTCAAAGAGATCTAAAAAGGATAGAGTATCTGAATAATAATTACATTGTTGACTTCATTTATGATGTTTAACCTCCTTGTATCCAAAACGTCACAACAGCCTTTGTAATCTAATTGCATCCTCAAAATAACACCATTTAACGCCAAATCTATTTCACTTTCGTGCAGTATAAACGAAAATTCGTTAGGACGATATGAAGAAACGGTCAGATGTCAAACCTCTAAAAGTTAAAATAAGAGGCCAATAACATATGCAAACGCGGAAAAAGATTCGATGAATAGAGGAAAAGACACAGTGCGTAAGCAAATCCAGATGAAATAAGTGTGACGTTCAGCTTTTGGGTACGTTTACGTCTAGCCTGAAAGTGCCTTGTATGCTAAGACAGTGACAGTCTAGAAGGGAAAAAAACAACCGGAAATGTCAGCCGACGACTCAGCAAGTAGACAGAATACACTTCCAATATCCAATACCTTTGTTACGAGCATGTGGAAACCGATTGACTTCGTTGCATTTACTTCTTCTTGTTTCGGTACGTCTCCAGATATTTGGTTATGTACAGTGGGTGGTAGTTTGGCTATTCGATTGCATTAGTTTCTAACCAGTTTGGTAGATATTTGAGGATTTATATATCTTGTAGTTGAGTGAGTGTGTTTGTCTTGACAGTAGGATTTCTGGATACCAGTTGTAGGATTTAATTTGTCCAACAGTTATACTATTAGAACTGTAGACGCGATACTGGCGATCCTAGAGTCTATGTGAAAGCTATAGTCAGAACAAGGACAACTTGACTTTAAACTCTATCTGTTTCTAAACATAAAAACAATTAGATTAGTACAATAATTAAAGAATTACGGTCATCAAGTGAAACGCACAAACATACCAACCAGTATTGCGTGTCTTATCGAGATGAATAAATTGTATGAGTCACATTAATATAATAGGATAATAATGTCTTTCAATTGGCAAGTCACATACAACAGGGATAGTTTAAAGACACACCAGATCAGATTAACGTGGCGGGAGCTTAAGCAAAGATTTGATTAGTTGGTTATGAACATAACTAACACCAGTAGCTATCACATTACCAGGTAGGAGGTTGGTTGGTTGGTTGGTGTGAAAATAATAGTGATAAATCGAGTCCTAAGAGGTGATTGCTTCAAGAATAAACAGACAACTTACTTAATTAGTAATATGTAAGGAGACGGAATTGAAAAAATAAGAGGGGAAACGGAGATGATAATAGGAAATATAAGAATTAGTTAATGACATGCGGTAATGATAACTATGTTGATTTATTATACATGAATCAGAAACAGCTGGTTCAAGAGGGTTATGGTACTCCATGGGTCAGTACGTATTTGCCAAATTTCCTCTTAAAGTCATCCCCTGAAGGGGCTGTGATCATATCGGCTGAGAGTGCATTCCAAATGCAGCCAACCATTGGAGAGAAAAATTGGTGTGCCTGGGTGTTCACTTTTTGATATGCAATCATTCGAGGGTTGTCTTAAAGTGAGTGGTGAAGATGTTCTGGTAACGTCCTCGTGATGGGGTGGCTTGACACATTAAAAATGCCGTATGCCATTACCAGACCACTTCTTATCCTCATATAGCTCACTAGCAATAATCCCGGGCGTTAGAGTCCGTCCACGTAAGATCTATGTTTTAGCCTTATCCCCAAATCGGTTACTCGTCTTTGTACCTACTCTAACAGTTTTATGGCTTTATAGAATAGAAGAACTCCACCTGTAGCCCCTCCAGGGTTACTGCCGGTCCAAAACCCGGATAAAGGAGGAGGGTTGGGCATGGGGTTAGCGACCTCATTCCGTAGAAAACTAACTCGCTACAAAATCACTAACCAGAAAAAAAACTACTCAAACCATTCAAACTCTGCCCTGGGAGTCAGAAGGTCTTCATTTAGAAGAGTTATGACGCCTCATGGTGAAAGCCGAGTTCCTCCGGAAGTCACGAGGCCAATGCACCTTCTGATAACCAGAGCAACCATTTATATAGGTACACGGAATGCTCGTACAATGAGGGAGACCGGGAGAGTCTTCCAAATTGCTGAAGAAATGATGAGATACAACCTGGAGGTGCTTGGAATCAGTGAAACACATTGGACGCAGGTTGGACAACAACGACTAGCTTTAGGGGAGCTTCTGTTATACTCTGGATATGAAGAACAAAATGCCCCACATACACAAGGAGTTGCACTGATGCTGTCCAAACAAGCACAAAATGCACTTATAGGACAAGAATCATCTCAATCCGACCAGCCGTTCTATGAAAATCGTTGTATCTCCGAAACCACTGGACGGATTTTTATGATGTTTGTTTTAGATTATTTGCGAGAGTGTGGGCGTTAATATAAAACAAGAATCATCTCAATCCGACCAGCCGTTCTATGAAAATCGTTGTATCTCCGAAACCACTGGACGGATTTTTATGATGTTTGTTTTAGATTATTTGCGAGAGTGTGGGCGTTAATATAAAACAAGAATCATCTCAATCCGACCAGCCGTTCTATGAAAATCGTTGTATCTCCGAAACCACTGGACGGATTTTTATGATGTTTGTTTTAGATTATTTGCGAGAGTGTGGGCGTTAATATAAAACAAGAATCATCTCAATCCGA